>NW_026252010.1:0-186047 GCF_025201335.1 Gilbertella persicaria
TGACGATGTGGTCTTGATTGGCACTGCTGAGACGATGCCTCGCCTGCTGAAGAAGGCGAAGAATACTCCTTGTCTCTTGGGTTCAGTGGAACCCTTCCAAGTGCGTTGTGGTCAATCCACCCCCCTCTGGTCGCGTTTCTTCCCTCCGGCTGTATGGCGCTGCTCTTCCTGTTGCCGAATCCTTTGACTATTTGGGCTTGCCCTTCAATAGCAAGGCACAGATAGATGCTACTCTGTTGGTCCAGCGCAATGCACTCTCTGCCATGGTGGCTATGCGTTCTGGTCTTCAGCCTTTGGGTGTCCACTCCACTGGCTTCTCCCGTTTGACCTCTGCTCGGCTTTATGCCACCTTCATCCGGCCAAAGTTGGAGTATGGCCTTGCTATCTCTTCTCTCTTGGTCCGTGACCTCAAGGTGATTGAGCGTGCTCAAGACCAGTGTCTCCGGCTTGCTTTTGGTGGTCACTCGAAGGCGTCTACCATGGTGTTTAAGCATCTGGCGAACTTGCCTTCTATGAAGGAGCGTGTTGCCATCCTTGGCTTCAAGATGTTGGTACGTATGCAACAGTTGCCTACTGACACCTTGCTTGCTGTGTTGCTTGCCCACATTGCCTGTGTCTCTGCTGCTCCTCGCTTCCGGTGGCCCAAGTTGTTGAAGAACAACCTCATCTGGAAGCTGGTCTGTCACTCTTCTGTCTCTCCTTCTGTGCCCCGCTTTGCCTCTTTGCAGCAGTGGATTGCTACCTCTGGTGGTGATCCCAAGTCTGCCATCAGGCATTATCGTCGTGCCTACTTGGCTGGTCTTCTGGCTAAACCTGATGGCCTTGTTCTCTTGCGTGCTTGTCGTCCTTCTCTGGGTATTGACCCCATCCTCCTGCTTCCGATGACTGTGTGGGAGCGTAGTCGTCTACTTCGGTGGAAGATGGGTTGGCTCCCTGCTCGTCCTGTGCCTTGTCGTTGTGGTCATCCACACGCATCGCGTACTCACTTGGTCTCTTGCCTCTCTGTTGCCTCTCGTCTCGGTGTTGCTGCTGATGCTCAGCCAAATCCTCTGGATTTTGTGCTGAATCAGCTACCTCGGCTCGGCTCTCCGCCATCTTCAAATGACCAACGTCATTCTACTTCTCTCGTGCGATGGTCCTCCTGGTGGCCAACCATCTGTGCTATCATGCTGGAGATGGACATGATCTGTCTGCCGGATGCCGAGTTCAGTCCCTGTTCTCAGGTCACCTCTGGTCTTGCTCTCCTGGAATGGTTGCTCCCTGTCTTTTACAAGCCGGTTGCTCCTCCTGTTGCCTCCACTCTCTACACCTATCTGGGTGTAGTTTGAGTCACTTTTTTATTTTTTTCTTTTCCTTTTATATTCCTACTGGAGTTCCTTTCTCTTTTTTCAATCTTTATGATTGTTTTTTTGTATTCTTTGTTCCAGTGTTAGCTTTCCTTACTCCCACTGCTCTTATGACTAGACATTTGCCCCATAGGGATCAGTCTTACAAGTCATCTAATAAAAAAAAAAGATCATCCATTTTTCCTGTCTCACCGTCTTTGGAAAGAGTGATTCAACCTGTTTTCTTCACCTATAGCAATTGCATTCAAAAAATTAACTTTTCCATCAAGGAAAAAGTGCGGCTAAAGTGGATCGAACACCTGACCTTTAGATCTTCAGTCTAACGCTCTCCCAGCTGAGCTATACCCGCTTTCTCTTTTTTGTCAAGTTATTATTTTTAAAGTCTGTATCTAATAAACAGGTCAGGTGACGATAGAATATTTTCTAGCCAATGGTATTACTGGGAAAATATTCTAGAAGACAGTGACGTCTGTGTTTTGATATTATAAGTCTTTGATCTTTTTTTATTTCTTTGTTATATGTTACCTGTGTTTTGATATTATAAGTCTTTGATAAGTAACTTATAATCATCAACAACACGGTATTTATATCTTTTCTATTCTATACTAAAATATCTATTCTATCACTAATAAAGCAGGAAGTAATTATATCCTTCAACTTGATTGATTACTTCTTTTTCGACGAATGCCACGCGAGCTTGGCGTCTCCTAAAGGCAACTTCCTTAAGCGTAATAGATTCAGTCTAACCTTCTTTCTTTTCTTGTTTGATATTTGAGGTTTAAACCTTTTTTTGTTTGATCTATACATATAGGGAAGGTTATATTCAACCTCGATTGGCTGTTGGCGGTCGGAAGTACTAATATCTGCGACATTTTGTCGAAACAAAAAACAAAATTTAAGCCGAACCCAAAGCCAAGAAGGTCACATGACATCTCGAAGGTCTAAGAAGGTTCTAGAGGTAATCATAGTTCCTGAACCTTCTACGACTTTCTTATTTTCTAATTAGACATTTCTATTGTACCTCATAAAAAGTATAGATATAAACATAACATATACTAAAATAAAGGGAATCAATCATCGCTTTACTATTAATCTTTTATTATAAGAATACTATTGGTTGTTCCGACGTCAAGACGACATTTTTCTCAAGCTAACATTCTCTGAAGATCTGTGGTCAATAATACGGGTCACGTAACGATAGAATATTTTCTAGCCAATGATATTACTGGGAAAATATTCTAGAAGGCAGTGACGTCTGTGTATTGATAGAGTAAGTATAAGATAAAGTACTTACAGTTATCAATAGCACAGTATTTATACTTTTCTATTTGAACTAAATATATGATCTAAGTCTGTAAGGTAAAGTATCATCGATGACGAGTCTGATGTAAGCGATGATATTGTAACTGCCTTCCAAGGATTAGGTTCAAGTGGACTTTCTTTTTCTTTCGGTTGTTTGACGTTTGCGGCTTGAACCTTCTCTTATTTGGGTTGTACTTGGCTGGCAAGTTATACTCCACTTCTATTGGTTGCTTTTTATCTTCTTTCTCCTTTTCCACGACATTTTTTGAGAAGTTGAATGCTCCTGCTGTCTGACTCGAAAATACTAAGAAGGTGGTGACGTAAGCAGCTATTCCGATCCGAGTTTGTTTGTGTCCGGGCCGTTTCTATACTATGGGTGTACGTAGTAAAGTGGTGAAGCACCCTCTGAGTAATGGCTGTTCTTGTTCTGGGTGTTGTAACAGGTGTTGGTGATGATTCTGGTGCGTTCGTGGTGAACATGTGGATCTAAGGACCAACAAGAATACTAGCAAGCAAAACAATAAGCCATCGCTCTCTTCATACAGGTTATGTATTTTCTCAACAGTGTTAATTCCCATAATTTTCTTATACTCTTTCTTATGCAAGCAAATCAAGACCTTTATTATCTTTACTTCCTTTTTTTTACCCGTTATCTGTCTGTACCTATCTATGTTCTTATCGTTGTATCTTAGTGCATTATATTTCTACTATCTAATTCCTTTGAATTGTATAAAAGCTGAATGAGCAAAACCTAATAAAATTATCGAACCTTTCTGAAAGGATATTTTTGAAGGAGATTACCTGAGAATCTGGTGCTATTACATTCGAAGTAGGTTCTTTACAGTCTTTCCTTGGTGCTCGTGTGTAATAAGTGTTTAATCGGTTATCTTACTTCTAGAATATCTGCTTCAATTCTTCTATAAACTCACATATCATGACTGTCATTTTGTCGATTTGATATTGTACTTAGGTTTGTATAGCTATAATTAAGTCACGAGACAATAGAACGTTTTTTAGCCAATAGATTCACTGGGAAATATTCTGGAAATAACGTGACGTCACAGAAAGGAACTGTGTACTGATACAGTAAATATAAGATGAAGAACTTACAAGTATCAATAACACAGTATTTATATGTTTTCTAATTATACTAAAATATATAAACTATAACATATACTTGAAGCTGATTGATATTTGTGTTTTGACGAATCTAAAGTGTGCTTGGCTTTTCTAATGCGAATCAAGTTGAGGCGGACTTTCTTTCTCCTTTTGTTCAGTATTTGTGGTTTAAACCTTCGTTTGTTCGGATTATAGTTTGTTGGAAGGTTATATTCAACTTCAATTGGCTGCTTCTTACTGGAATCACTATTTTCTGTGACATTTTGTGAAGTTAACAATTAATTGTGGAAGTTTAATTTCAAAAATTTTCTGGATGACGTTGCAACTATTTTCATTGGATCGTTGCTTGAAAACAATTTCTAGTGCCAAAATATAATCACTCAAGATCGTTTGAAGCAACCCATACTATTTCTAAAAATGGAAGGCAACCTGAACACCAAAGAAGTTTCACAAATGTTTACATTTAAACGAAAAAGATCACATCACAATTGCAAATCTTCTCAAATTAATCATTTTGATCAATTCAATTTTTGTCAAATGATATTCTAAATAACAAAATCATACGAAAAAGAGCTATTGAAAACATATAAATATCGGTATATTTCTAAAAAAAAAATAAAAGAACACCTTAACATCAAAAAACATCTGATCTAACATTGGAAGAGATTGTCCTGAATTTTGTCTTTCAAAGAAATCTCTACTCGTAAATCTATATTTGACATTTCCTCAAGTAAGAAAAAGTATTCTGGTATCTCTTAGTCTGAAGATTGAACCTGTCTGTCTGTACTTGAAAGGAAGGAAAGAAGTTAAAAAGAAACTATTGTCTGGAAGTTGGAAAACATTTGGCTTAACTGTCTCATATAACTGGTTGCTCTTTGGTAGAACACACTTTGTAGTTATCTGGAGAAGAATTTGAAGCATTGGTTAACATGTCTATACTTTAGTTATATTTTAATTCTTATATCTGTCATATATATTTCTGTTTTGTTATTATTATTATCATTTGTTGTACTGGATTTGTAAGTGACAATCCTTTGATGAGATCATGACTGTTTACATTCTGTAAATAGGCTTTTTTTGTTAATTCGCGTTTGATCTGCTAACACCAAAACAACAATAAAGAACACCCTCAACTAGGACTGAATACTTAACATTATACGGTGACACTTTTTTGACGTATTTTTATTTTTGTTGTGTCGCTTTTGAGTACTCTGTTTCTCTGATTCTCTCAAGAGATTGCTATTCAAGATACAGTGGTTACATTAAGTGTCCCATAAAACTCATTTATAAGCATAAATTAATATATTTTCTTCGTATTGACCTTGTGCTAGTATCAGAAAAAGCGCATTTCTTTGCTGGTTACTTCAATATTTCTATTTAGTAAGAGATACCATTTTTGGACAACTTAGGTAAAAAATGACGTAGCGTTTTCAAAAAAATTTCCTGCAAAACTTGAATACCTTATTTTCTTCGGCGGATAAGCATTCTCAATCGTGCGTTTTCCACATTCTTCGGCAAATTCTAGCACAACCTACCCTACTACATATAAATGCGGCAAGCTTTTCAGAAAAAAATTCTCTTTTCTTCATTCTATATACATACCTTTTCTCCTTATTATCATGCCTTACAGCCTCCCATACGATAAACGAAACAATGTCAAATCTGCACTTTTATCTGGCAAATCGATTCGTCAGGTCTCAAAACTAACAGGTATTGCCAAATCAACAGTTTCTCGTATTAGAAAAGAGTTGCCAGAAATGAAAACTTGCACTGGTACCGGTAGACCATCAAGAGTAGGTCATCTTACGGCTTGTTTGCTACGAATAAAAATCCGAACTGGAGCATTGAAGAATGTCAAAGAAGTCCAAACTTGATTGTCTGGACAGGGTATTGCTTTGACGTATAGTGGAACAGTCTTCCTGATGAAAAGGGTAGGACTATACTCAAAGTTCAAGCAGAAGAAAATTCTTTTGAGAGTTTCTCACCTTTCAAAGAGATACAAATGGGCCTTAAAATATCGTAACTGGTCCGCAAATGAGTGGGAGAGTGTCGTTTTTACCGACGGGACGAAGATCTATCTTTGGGAATCATATGGTGCAACATACACTTGGTTACAGCAAGGGTTTAAAGCGAGGCCCCATAACTACAAGCTATTGCTCAAGCATGGAGGTGGCTCTCTAATGATGTGGGGGTGCATGACATCTTCCGGAGTAGGATATGCCTCTCGAGTGCTTCAAAAGACAATGGATACCGATTGCTATTTGGAAACTCTAGGGTCGTCATACCTAGATACATTGGAGTATTATAGTATGGATCCACAAAAAACTATATTTCAACAAGACAACGACCCAAAACACAAAGCAAAGGCTACCATTTCTTGGCTTAAAGCCCACAAAGTCCACTTTATTGCTGACTGGCCACCTAACAGTCCCGACTTGAACCTAATAGAGCATCTTTGGAAACAGTTAAAGTGCAAGCTAGCCGGATATGATACAAAACCAAAAAATCTGGACGAATTGTGGTCAAGGGTCGAAAAAGAATAGTACAAATTTTGCAAAGGCGACATGGAGGCGTACTATAGCAGCATGCCTCAACGTATAGAAGCAGTTATCAAAGCAAAGGGCGGTTATACTAAATTTTGAGCATTTCAAATAAAGAATAAATTATGGTGAAACACAAGTTTTTTTTCTTTTAAAAATGAAGCACTGTTATTGGATGCATTTAGGAGTAATTAGCAGTGTGATTCTTATTGTCAATGCCTAATTAATCTATGTGCCAAGTCTCAGAAGGATCAACGGAGTTTTTGTAGAGAAGGGTAAAAAAACAGGTTTTATGGGACACTTAATGTAACCACTGTAAGTAATGGTGTATATGTTCTGTTGGTTGGTTTTGCTGGCTGTCGTTTGGTATTTGTTTGGTTGATATCCCTTAAGAATTGGTCGAGTTACAATTATTACAAGTTTGGTCCAATGGTAGTTCAAGATCTTCGGGCGAATCAGATTGCTTGTTGTGTTGGTGAGTTTTCGAAGAGTTTGGCGCAGGGTGTCTGTAGCAATGCTGGATGAACTTGTTTCTCCGCTCTATTGTATTTTTTTAGTTCTTTGTTTGACACTTTATTTTGCTTTGATAGTCAATTGACTTTCTACATACTCCTATTCTATATTTTTATTACTGTTACTATTTTGTTTCGTCTGTATTTGCGTACAGTCGTTCCAATGCCAAAAGAAGGCTTTTTAAATGAAAAGGCGGTTGATAAATATTTCCAAAGGGCAGCTTCTCAATTCCCCAAAGGCGGCTTTTTTTTTACTCAAGGGCAGTTCTCGATAATCCAAAGGACGGTTTTTTTCAACCCAAAAGGCGCCTTTCAACTTTTCAAATTTCAGTTTTTCACTTCAAAGTTCGTTTTATTATTTTAGAATCGAATAGCTATATCTTTATTACAAAGCTTCATAAAGGGTCTCCGCGCAAACGCATTCAAATGCTCGGGAGGGACGTTATTACAAGCTTCAGCGATACGAGTGGCTAGATCTTCAGCATCTTTAAACAAAGTTCGTTTTACCTTATTTTTGACAATGGACCAAAAATTCTCTATTGGGTTGAGCTCGGGAGAATAAGGAGGAAGGTAGATGCTCCTGTAACCTCTTTCAGCAATCATTTCATTAATTCGGTCAGCAGTATGAATGGGCGCGTTGTCCATCACAATATAATAGCCTTTTAGTTCTGGAATCCATTTCATCCATGCACTTCTCGAGAAACCTAACGTAGTGGCCAGTTTCTGTACCCCCAGATTTTTTCTTTTCTTCAGTAAGTGCTTTTCTTTTACGACCACTGTGAACAATTTTAATTCGCTTAGAGCGTTCTTGAGGATTACGAAGTTTCATAGTAACAACAAACTTTGTTGATATGGCGCCTAATAAAGTATGAGATACAGCTCTAGTGGCTGGAGTGGTCGTAATAGCGGGTGTTTCTTTTACAGACCATCCGCTAAGAGGTCTCATGTTTATATCAAATGCAGACTCGTCTACGAATACACAGTTTTCTAAGTAATTCATATCAGTAGCAGTCCACTTGATGACCCAATCTTTACAAGCTTGGATCTTATTTGAATTATTTCTAGCAACCTGCAAGCGTGTTAATTTCTTAAAGAAAGGTTGCACTCATCCTTAAGGAAGTTGTGAACAGTACTATGATATTTTGATAATAGAGTTATATAATAAGATGATATAGAGACAAAGGTAGATACTTTGAGACTGGTTTATACAATTTTATTGTTGTTCTTTTTGATTATAAATTATTCTAGCATATTTATACATGAAGAGATGTCGGAGTAAGTAGTAGTAGAGTTCATGCAAATGACTGAGTCTCTATTATCATAGACTACTTTAAATTAATTAAATAATGTAAATTATGGATTTCGGTTATACGTCTTGATCTATTAAAAAATCCATTATCTTATTCAGTACAAAAGGTTCTTTTATGTCTATTTCTGACATAAATTGATTATGATATATTTTAGTATGTAATTGAAGACTTATTTAATGTCAGATCATCACAAGTACTTTTCTTCACAGTCAGATCAAGGAATTTTTGAGTGAGTGATCCCATTGCATCAAGTACTCGTGCTTGTGTCCAATTATCGTAAAACTCTAACAGGTTAACCTTATGTCTTTCATCCAATTGTGGCTTTGTTTTATTGGCCAAATTGGTTTGTTTCTCCATATGTTCCAATCCCTATCCTCTTTGAGTTTCTTGTCCCATTTCTGTGCTGTTCTTTCGGCTATGCCGCCTGCTAAGCGACCGGACTTAGCTGTATTAAATAATTTAATTTGGTTATAATACATAAAAGCGAGCTTTTGCTCGTTTGAGTATTTGTGGTAAACTCTTTTCTGCTTCTTAACTATAGCTATGACCTCCTCCATATCAGCATCAAGATTTCTCAAGGAACCTTCGGAGGAAACCCCTTCTTCCTCTTGCTTTCTACAATACTCTGTAATACGAGTCAGAGATCTTAAGTGAAAAGGACTAGCTTCTTCAACCGAGTCCATCGCATTGTTTCCTTCCTCATCAACCAATTTTCCTTGGCCGTCTTCATAATAAGAGCGAGTGGTCATCATATTTATCTGAAGAAAAAACGAAGTTTAACAAAAAGAAAACCGAAGTTTGAAAATTGAAAGGCGCCTTTTGGGTTGAAAAAAACCGTCCTTTGGATTATCGAAAACCGTCCTTGAATAAAAAACAAGCCGGAGTTAAAAATTTGCCCTTGAAGATATTTATTGACCGCCTTTTCATTTAAAAAGCCGCCTTTTGGCGTTGGACGACTGAACAGTGCTTCCACTCTAAAATAAACTCAGCCAATAAAAAGTCTTAGGTAGCCTACTCAAACTTAAGAAAATTTTACAAAAGATCTGTGCAGACATCTTTTTGCTTCAAAGTAGAATAGGGGGTTTCAAACGTTGCAAAATATTAGAGAATAATTTAAAACTACAACTTATTTTAGCCAATTAACGTTATTATTCAAAATTATCATTTGAGCACCTCAATCTTGTAAATGAATTATAGTATATCTCCAGAAGGTTTATGTAACGAATCTTTCGACAGGAGTAATCAATGCTTCCTAATACTAAAGCATTAAAAAGATGTGAGAAATATTTTTACTATTATTCGCTGACCCGAAGGAATTGTGTGTGATAATTAAGCATTTGCAAGATATTTTGCAAGGCAATCTTCAACGAAATTGATGAAGAATATTCTTTAAAAAATAATAATCTGCAAATCAGTCTCAGCTAATCATTATCATTTCGAAATCCGAGCTTATTGCTTTTATAAATTTTATTTGCAACGTTTGATACCCCCTAATGTTCCTACAAACAAAAAATACTTCAAAAAAAAGTTATTTTTACATGATGAATGAAGCGACCAAAAAAGTTACAATTGTAGATCACTGTACGCTTTGTCAACAAAAATGCTCTAAATCTCAATCATTACGAAATCATTATTTGAACGCGCACGAAGGTACACATTTAAATAAATTATACAATATTTCTAATGAGATTTATCACGTGTATAATTACAATAAAAAGCCTGGATTTTCCTAATGGATTAAAGACTATAATTCCAAAGTAAGCTATCATATTAGAGTTATTACACAATCCTTCAATTCTGCTTAATTTACAAAGAAACTGCATTGTCATTGATAAAGAATCATCTTCATACAATAAACAGGTAAATCACGTTGATATTTAACATAAGAATTAAAACTCAGAACTTACTAACAATAACTTTAGACATGTGTGTATGTGTACGCTTGCCCTGCATGCCTTTTCTCATTTAATTCAAAGGAGTTGCTTTCAGTTCATATTCTGGAAAACCGCACAGAAGGTACACACGCCTTTTTTTCATCAAGGCTGATCCCTTTCTACAGTCCCAAATGAAACAAACGTGTTTCAAGGTAACGGTGGCTTAGTAGGAAACCAGTCTAGTTTGAGTAATTAAACAGAAAAAACATTGGGTCACAAAGTAACAGACGAAGAAGACATCAACGTAAACCCAACGGATTTATTTAATGAATGCAAAATAGACGAACGCTCAAAGAAATTTATTGAATGTTTGAATTTGAAGACGCTAACTTTTCAGGATGAAGATGAAGACAAGCAAAGAATGCTTTGCTTTATTCCTGACTCACAACACATTCATATACTTAAGAACAATAACAAAAGACTGAAATTGATTGGACCATCATCAACTTCAGCTTCAACATCTAACACCAGCGATTGCGCTCATACACCAAAAAAGTATACGGTTATTGACAAGATAATCAAAACAAGCCCATTGTTGTGATGTAAGAGAGAAGATAAAGACAAAGAAGTCGATTAGAACTTCTATAGGTTTATTATTCAAAAGAATATATCTGTTTTCTAGCTCTTCATTCTCTAGGTATTTATACATAAAGAGATGTCGGAGTAAGTAGTAGTAGAGTTCATGCAAATGACTGAGTCTCTATTATTATAGACTACTTTGAATTAATTAAATAATGTAAATTATTGATCTCGGTTATTGTGATATAATCATTAATAAAATGGTCAAATCAATAAGTCGATTAGAACCAAAACGGCCAAAAGAAGTCTGCTTTATTAGAGGTTATATTTTGTATTGTATTTATACTGTTTGTATGATAATTGATTATCCTTGATTTGGGACTGAGTGTGTATACACTAGCTAATCGGTTGAATGGATTAAGATACACAAGAACTGGGAACATGATCAGGGCACAGACCTCGTCTACCATTGGTATTGATGCAGATGTCAATTTGTGATTATGTGATGGTCTGATCTTTAACATGTTTAAACTAAGATAGAAGACATCCATCGAAGCTGCGGATAAAACTGTGATTGAAAGATATATTTATACATGATATTAATACTTGGTCTTTTAGGACATAACTAGTGTAAGAAGGGATGAATAATGCTGTGTATACAACAGTTATAAGTCTTGATCTATTAAAAGATACACTGTGTCACGAACGGAGCCCCAAATGATACTTACAGAACTTGATCCAAAGAGAATGATAATTTATTTGTGCAAGAGAAGATAAACAAAATATCTCACAAAGGAAAAAGGAACGAGATACAAATTATTACAGTATTTATACTAAAGCTAAAGTAACCGGTGGAAAAACAGGAAGACCGAAATCATACGATAAAGCCAAGCACGAGGGAATACAGAACACGAGGGAATACAGAACACAAGATACGGGACACAGCAGGAAGTAACAGAACACAGAATATAAGATAATACTAAGGCGCCGATAACATGAAACAGAGAATGAACAAGGGAGAACGAGGACATTGAGCTGGGAAAGAACAATAGTATCAAAGGTCTTAACTATGGGCAAGGATTCATGACAGTATCAGCATTTCAGCAGGCAGGTGATCAACACCAGGTGCCTTACGCCTAGCCAAACGCTTGGTCAAGAAGAAGTCAAGACTATCCTCATTGAAAGGACAATCGTCCAGCGAGTGAGGCCCAACAGGAGCAGGAGGGTTTGGTTGCCGATTGGCAGGAAGAGAGTCACCAGCAAAGGTACTTTTCAGGTGACGAGCCATCGCAGTAGCAGCAGCAGTGGGACCATCAGGGTGTGAAAAAGAAGCCGAAGTGGTTCGACTTCTGAGGATTTTCTTAATCGTGCCACTTGTTTCAGACAATGGCTGACTTGTCAATTTTCCACAGAATTGCTTCCATGTTAATCGACGACGTCGACGCATTGCTTTTTGAAAGGCCTCTTTAGACTTGAGGTATTCAGCCCATCGGATGCAGCGTTCAACCGGATCAAGTGCACGTAGCCAGCGGTTATGCATGGACTCACGCAGTTCAAAAGCCACTTGCAATTCATCAGTCCAGAACCAGGTATTGCCAGGAGAGCTAGGCTTGCGCTGACCGACTGACTCGGAAAGAGAGGAATGTATTGCATCGGTAAGTGAATCACTGATAGCATCAAGGTCTGGACAAGAGGTGGCAGTCAGTGCACTCATCAGTGTCTCTTGTAGCGGAGCAACCTTTTCAGCAAACAAAGTCGGATATGTACAGTCTGGCTCATCTAGTCTGGATAGATTCCAAAGAAGACGAGGATGACTAGTACGAGATGGAGGAGGACAAGGAGCGGAAAAAGAAAGCGAGACAGGATGATGATCAGAGTTGATACTGATATCATTGTGGACGGTCAAAAATGGATCACGAAGATCAGCAGCACTTATAAACAAATCAATAATACTGCCTGATACATATGAAATATAAGAGACAGTATTATCATTGGCGGAGAGAGGGGAGCCATCGTCCGTATCAGCATCACTATCAGCATCAACAACAATGTCATTACTATCAATAGTAACAGCATCATCATCAACACCAACAACACCAGGAACACCAGGAACACCAGGAACACCAGGAACACCAGGAACACCAGGAACACCAGGAACACCAGGAACACCAGGAACACCAGCAACACCAGCAACACCAGCAACACCAGGAACACCAGGAACACCAGCAACACCAGCAACACCAGCAACACCAGCAACACCAGCAACACCAGCAACACCAGCAACACCAGCAACACCAGCAACACCAGCAACACCAGCAACACCAGCAACACCAGCAACACCAGCAACACCAGCAACACCAGCAACACCAGCAACACCAGCAACACCAGCAACACCAGAACCACCAGCAGAAAAGATTTGTTGTCGTCTTTGTTTTGTATGTGTAGGTACACCAAAAGCAAAGACAGAATTCCAGCAATGAAGGCCAGAATCGACCATCCATTCATAGAGCATAGTGCCACGAACTGTTGACTTTGTATCGCCAAGTAGTCGGACATGACGAGCGTTGAAATCACCGCAGTAGATTGTATTTGTTTGACCAGGCAAACGGTGTACGGGTAGATCACGCAAGATAGAGAGGGCATAAGAGTCGGAAAGAGAGGCAGAAGGAGGAAGGTATAGACAATGAATGAGAGTAGAAGCGACTTGACATGAAAGAACATAGGGAGAGGAGGATGGCAAATGAGTTACAGGGTAAGGAAAGTCAGGATTAACAAGGAGAGTAATACCCATTTGACCACGACGCATATTAGGAACTGGCAAGCCATAAGTATGATATTGCTGCCATGAAGTAGGGAGACGTAAAGGAGAGAGAAGCCATGTTTCGGTAATAAAAATCAAGGAAGAAGAAGGAAAGGACTGGGTAACTGTATTGATGGTTAAACGATCTAGACAGTTTGCATTCCAGATCGTAATGGTAATTTCGTTAGTACTCATTACTGAGCACTAACTGATTCACCACCATCAGTAGGAGTAGAAACATGGGGAGTTTGAGCTTGAGATTCAGCTTCGCTCATCTCAAGATCTTCTTTTTCCTTTTCACCAGCAACACCACCAGCACCAGCAACACCAGAACCACCAGCAACACCAGAGCCACCAGAACCACCAGCAACACCAGAACCACCAGGAGCACCAGAACCACCAGCAACACCAGAACCACCAGGAGCACCAGAACCACCAGCAACACCAGAACCACCAGCAACACCAGAACCACCAGCAACACCAGAACCACCAGGAGCACCAGAGAAAGAGACCACAGAGAAAGAACCAGTTTTTCTAAACTCGCGCAGCTGCTCGCCACTGAGCCAGTTACGTGCACAAAAGTCAGCAGCTACTGCATTACATGCAGGCGAGCGAATATACTTCAAAGCACGCAAAAGACGGCCTTGATGAACTTGTTGGGCTTTTTGACCAGCCTCAACAGCAGACAACGTAGCAACACGGGGGTCGTTCAGGTGTTTTGCGTCAAGTGGGTCAAAGTCATCAATAGGCTTGACACCAGCTTTAGCAAAAACAGAGCAAAGTTCAGAAACGTAGTCGTTGTGTACCAAAAGTGCAACGACGCGAGCAGCAGGAAAGTGGACATCAAGTACACGCCAGTTATTAACTTTAAGAATAGCTAGTTTAGCGCGTAGGTTTCTAAGGCTATCCTTATGACGACTAGGCAAGTACACATACTGATACCCTTGAGTATAATTCTCAGGCAGAGCAGTGAGTTGTCTAGAGGCAGCAGCCACTTGACGGGGGAGAGGGGCTTTTGTACGTTTTGCCTTGGCTTTTTTAGCCACCGTAGCAAAAGAGGGGGCAGACTTTGCTTTTTCAGGCTGAGAAGGAGCAAGCACAGGAGGGAGAGAAGCATATTTGGAAGCACTGGTTCCATTTTTCAAAGCAGGGAAGGTAAGTTCGTCATCTAGAAGAGTGGACGAACTAACTTCAGCAATATCATCAGCCCATTCCATAGCACCGTCATCACCAGTACCAGAAGAAGCACCACCAGAAGAGACACCACCAGAAGAGACACCACCAACAGAGACACCACCAGAAGAGACACCACCAGAAGAGACACCACCAGAAGAGACACCACCAGAGCGAAGAGAGACCAACTCCTGTTGAAGCTGAGCTACCAAGTCTTGTGAGGTGTGCAAGGCCTCTTTGGTAGCTGTCAGCTCACTTTGTAAGCGAGCATTCTCAGCAGCTAGTCGCTCCACTTCTTCAAGACGACCGTCATGAACACTGAGTTTTTCCTCACACAACCGAAGTTGCGATTGGAAATTCAATGCCCAATCAGGCAGACTCATTCCAGCAAGAGGAAGCAAGGGCAAAGTAGCAACAGTAGATGGAATGGCTGGAGCAAATTCCTCTACTGAAGGAGCAGAAACCGAGGGCTTGGAACCAGTAGCGACCAATTCAGAGGCAGAAGCAACAGGCAATCGGGAAGGAGCCGGAGATCCCTTCCGAGATCTAGTAGATCTGATTCCAGAAGCTTGGGAATCCACTTGGTAAGGTACAAAAGTAGCAGTAGTTACTACTTTGGGAACAATAGCACTTTTTTTAGACATTGTACCTAATGAGGAAGTAGGGGAAGGCACAAAAGGTCGTTTAGTAAAAGATGTAACCGAATGGACCGATTCAGAAGGTAGTAAATTAGATGCAGTGGAACTTGTAACGGTAACCGTAGGACTTGAACTTAAATTTGCAATTAATGCAGTGTAACCAGAGGCGGGAGATTGTTCTTTGGAGTCAGACAAGACGGGAAAACGGGAAGAAGGTAAAATGGATGGTTTGCTACTAATTTTGGAAGTAAAAAACGTGCAAACGTGGGAAAAAGTTTCTGCGCAAAAAGTATAAAAGAAACGTCGAAATAACGCGCGTTTGATCGACAAATGTCGTGGAAACAAAGAAAGAAGATAGAAAGCAACCAATAGAAGTGGAGTATAACTTGCCAGCCAAGTACAACCCAAATAAGAGAAGGTTCAAGCCGCAAACGTCAAACAACCGAAAGAAAAAGAAAGTCCACTTGAACCTAATCCTTGGAAGGCAGTTACAATATCATCGCTTACATCAGACTCGTCATCGATGATACTTTACCTTACAGACTTAGGTCATATATTTAGTTCAAATAGAAAAGTATAAATACTGTGCTATTGATAACTGTAAGTACTTTATCTTATACTTACTCTATCAATACACAGGTAACATGAAATATTTCTATTAATAAAGATCTTATACTTACTCTATCAATACACAGACGTCATTGCCTTCTAGAATATTTTCCCAGTAATATCATTGGCTAGAAAATACTCTATTGTTACGTGACCCGCATTATTGACCACAGAGCTTAAGAAAATATCAACTTGACACAGTGTTGACAACTCCCTCTCTTTCCCTTTGTGTTTACCTTGAACGACGAGACCAACAAATAAAAGAGATAAACCAATAATTAACAACAGAAGACTGTAAAGACTATTGTAATTATAGAGAGATAGACACAAATAGAGAGATTATAACCTTAGGCACAGTTCCTTCAAAAGACAATGAAGATATATGTAAAAGAAAATTTATAAAAAAAAATTTCGATTATTAAGATTGATTTCTTGATATCTTTTATTCCTTCTAAAGTTCTTTAAGCTTTTATACTTTCTTTAGAATAAATTTCTACAAAGACAATTGCTTGTCATTAATCTAGAACAGATCAAACTTGCCCAAAAACAATCACGTTTGAAATGTCAAACAGGAGAACAATTAATATAATTAAATTATAAAATTCAACAGATTCAAACTGAGATGAACTGTCAAATACAATAAACAAAATAAAATAAAATAAAATACACAATTAAATCACAGCAAAATATCATGAAACAAAATACGGAAGAAGTAGGACAAATAAGGAACCAAAAAAAAGTACAACAATTGAGATCCAGACCAAAAATTGACACGCCGATCAGTGGTTTCGACTCGAATCTGATTGGGTCTGACAGAAGACAGAACCATTGGCTGAAACCTTTGGAACACCATTGTACAATCAGACCTGGACCAAATCACACCAAACTTTGTATGTACTTTAAGGAACATCAGAGACATGTACCATTCCAATTTGAAGATTTGTTAACATAATAAAATTACCAGAAAAACCGCGAAAGAGAACGAAGAAGCGAACCAAAACAAACATGCACACATGACACGTACCGCCCCCGAGCAAGGAGTTCTCTTTTAAAATTCAACCGCCGTACCCACCATTGAATACGCGTTTACTCTTGAGTTCACCCACCGTTGAAACTGTTCATTTGCTTGCGCCACCAGAACGTCAGGAACCATATGCTTCGCCTCACGATGAAACAACTTCAAACGATCACCATTTACTGCATGCTTCAAACGCAAACTGTTCTTCCCAGTAAGATGATAAGTACCAGACTTGCTGTTCACAGACAAAACAGTGTACGGACCCTCCCAACGGTCACCAAACTTCGAGTCTTGAACAGCCACCTTCAACAACACTTCTTCACCAACCTCAAAAGGTCTTCTAAACACCACCTTGGCATCATATCTACGCTTAGACATCTTCTTGCGCTCATCAGACACCAATCTTGCTTCTTCACGCACCTTCACTAACTGGTCTTGAATCAATTCAATACGCTCCGCCAGTTCTTGTTGTTCCTCTCCTTCCACAAAGTCTAAACGAGGCGCAACCCAAACAGCAGGAGTTCTGAATTCATAACCAAATAGGAGATAACTTGGCGAAAACCCAGTACCAACATTCTTTGTAGACCTTAAGACCATCAAAGCAGCATCCAAGTACAAATCCCACTGATCAATCTTGCCTTGATCACGAGCCAGTTTTGCCAACACAGAACACAGCGAACCATTCAACCTTTCACACATACCATTAGCTTGTGGTCGATAGCTAGTAGTCATGATATTTTTACAACCCAACTTCTTCAGGAAATGATGAACATACGTAGAAATGAAGTTTGCACCTCGGTCACTGAGAATATATTGAGGTACCCCAAAGAACTTACAGAAACTAAAATAGAATTCTCCTGTAGTGTTTTCATCAATATCGGGAACAGCAAGAGCAACCGGATAACGAGTAAGATGACATATACCCGTAAGAATATACCGATTATTTCGAGCAGTAACACTCAAAGGACCCACAGCGTCGACACTCACCATAAAAAACGGGTGTCCTGGAGTTTTCACAATCGCACCAGGGTTGGACCTTACCGCCTTGACCCTTTCTCGAAACTGACATGTTTCACACGTCTTGACCACCGTAGTAACCATATCACGAGCATCCTTCAGAACATAGAACTTGACAACCTTGTCTAGCGTATTCAGAATTCCCAGATGATTCTCTTGATGTATCTCTTCAACCTTCTCCAACGCATTAGCTTCATGTAACAGCTCTCTGCCCGAGTTTTCTTCCAAGAGACGACCATCAACAGCAATCACCAATTTCTTACACTGATACCTGACCCGTTGTTTCACCTTTTCATCAGCATCTTGTGGATATGAACCATTCGTCAAAAAGTAGTACAAACTGAGAAACCACGCAAAAGAAATAGCCATTGTGTCAACAAATACAATTAAATAAAACAGAGGTAAGTCTTATTTAAAGGGAACCAAAAGTCAACTTGAACCACCAACACAAAACCGAAACACAAGTTTCCACCAACGATAAAATGATTCTTTGGATTATAGAAACCTTTTGGATATTTTTCAATTCTGGATCTTGAAACTTTTTTGGATTTTGGATCTTGGATTTAAGAAACTTTTGTTGATTTTTTATTTAAGTTTTTTAACAATGCGATATTTATACTTCTACAACTAAAGTTACACTACGTTTTTTTTTTTTTTTTTTTTGACAATTAAATTAATTATATGAACACTTGAAACAATAAGTCCCTTAGACTATTTTGAGTACATCTTCACCGCAATCTAACCTGTCCTTGAATTCTTCAATGGAAATAGATCTAGACAATGGATCGGCTAGATTATCCTCGGATCTTTTGAAAATGATGTCAAATTCGTAATCCAGAACAGCGGCACTCCAACGATTCAACTTCATAGTAGACTTTGACGGCTTGAAAATATGCACCAGACTAATATGATCAGTTACCAACAGAAAACGACGTCCTTTCAGCAGATGTTTATAAGTAAACAGACCCCAAACCAGAGCGAGACTCTCTAATTCATGAATATGGTAGCGGGCTTTAGGACCACGTAAACCACGAGAAGCATAAGACACCACTCTCTCATTTGCACGAGTCTTTGGATCATCACATTGGGACAACACAGCACCCAAACCTTTGTGGCTAGCATCCACAGACAACACCTGATATTTCTCCTTATCCGGGAAAGCTAAGATCGGAGCAGAACAGAGAGCCTTCTTCAAAGTATCAAAAGCATCTTGTTGATCATTACCCCAGACAAAAGGTACATTCTTTCTCGTTAACTTGGTCAGAGAAGAAGCAATAGACCCATAACCTTCAACATACTTGCGGAAATAATTACACAAACCAAGAAAACTTCTCAAAACAGCCACGGACGAAGGCACCTCAAAGTTACGTACCTTGTCTACGTTTCTTGATCCAGGGGAAGCACCTTGACTACCAATACAGTGGCCCAAGTATTCAACTGAGTCGCGGCCAAAGAAACATTTCTTGCGCTTCAACTTGAGATTCGCTTTTTCACAAGCTTCAAATAACAGACGTAAATGATGAGCATGTTCATCCATACTCTTGCTGTACACTAAGACATCGTCCAAAAATACTAAGACGAATTTACCAATATAGTCCTTGAAAATACTTGACACCACCTTCTGAAACTCAGAGCAACCACTAGAAATCCCCATAGGCAATACCTTGTACTTGAACACACCCTTCTTGGTAACAAAACCAGTCAATTCAGCATGATCTGGGTTAAGCGGCAATTGATGATACCCAGACGTACAATCACAAGTACTAAACACCGTAGCATTAGCAGTGGCTTCAGTCAACTCGGCTACAGTAGGTGTAGGAAATTGAGTACACAAAATCATCTTATTCAATTTTCGATAATCAATCACAGCACGCTTCTCACCAGAGTGCTTATCTACTAAGAAAGCAGGAGACGCAAACAGTCCTTCACTTGGTTCAATTAAATCTAGAGCTAGCATTTCCTCAACATAGTTGTCCATGATTTCTTGCTCATGCCACCCCAAACGAAAAGGCCTACTTGTTACTGGTTCCAACCTTCTTTCAAATGAATGTCCATTTGATATCCCTTGATCTTCGTCAAACCAGTCACCTCAGAGAAACAGTGTTTGAATTCTTCAACAACAGGCATCAATAATGGATCAACACCATCAGTTACATTACCACCATTAAACCCACTAGACCTGGATTCACCTTCAACGCCAATAGGACCCAAGCCTTCTTCAAACGTCTCTGTATATTTTTGCGAAGCCTCAACATGATACACCTTGCTTGAAGACACAGGCAAATGAGTGGTGTAACACTGCAACTTCACCATCCCACTTGTAGACGGTATACGAATAGTAGACTCAGACAAATTAATTTCAATACCGTATGCTTGAAACCAAGGAACACCGAGCAAACAGAGCTTGTCATTCTTGTCACCTTCGTCTTGTACACACATATGATCCGGTCGCACCTTACCAGCTACAGAGATTGGTACATCCATGACCACATTGCTCTTGCTTGGCGCCTTCTTATTATTGAACCCAACCAAATGCAAACTATCACCATTTGGTACTAGACCCAAAGCATCAACCAATCCTTTAGAGATCACCGACACACTTGCCCCAGTGTCAAAGATAGCCTCAACAGCATGACCATTGATAGTCACCACACCACGCAAAGGAGAGCTGACCTTCATTCGATTCAAATTGTATGGATATCTATACACCGACTCTGTTTCACTCAAAGCCAAATCCGCTTCATCAGATACCATCACCAACTCCGAGTCCAAAGAAACATCAGAACCATAACCAGACATACCAGAATCCCAGAATCATAACCAGCAGAATCACTCGACGAGTCATTATCCACTACATTAATTCTAGCACCAACATTCATTCTTTCTACCGCAGCAGCTAAATGCCTCTTTGCCCTCTTTGGTCGTTGCAGCCTCAAGTCTTTCAGACCGTCACCAACATCCCTAGCAGCACTTTGGTCGATAGCTAACCAATCCAGCATTGAAAGACCAGCATCTAAACTCCTCAAAGTGTCCCAAACATTCAAGGTATTAGTCTTGACGGGTAACCTACGAGGCTTTGACCGCTTTTTCCTAGACTGACCACAGGACCAGCAACACCAACAACCGGAGGAAAAACATTTTCACCCCTAACAGGAGCAGCAATACCATCAACTGCAGGAACAAAAGCACCATTACCAACTGGAACCGGCATAGTCATGACTACATCACCTTGATCCACCGCTTTACCCTTATTACCCCGCTTATTCGGCGTATCAACTGGCACAGCAGACACAGGTCTCTTCACACCGTAAATCTCGTTAACACCGTTGTCATTCAGGGTATCAACCAAGTTCACCGACTTGTCATTTTTCTTTAGAGGATTTTCACCATTACTACGAGTACCAATCACCTCCTTTAAGATCGGTACTCCTTCTCTTTTCCCTGGCTTTCACCAGAAAAGTTTGAAGACCCATTACCAATGGGTATAGCATTACTACCACTTGCAACCCCAGACCCAAAATTGTTCTTTTGCAAGAACTCCGGACACTCAGGCTTCTTATGTCCTTCTTTATTGCAGTAAAAGCAGACCAAATTACGACGAACAGAAGCGACACCACCAGTATTACCACGAGTACCATTTTGAGCCACACTGTTAGTTAAGTTTACCAAATTAATGCTCAACCTTTCTAACTTGTCCACCAAAGAGAACATACTGGACATAGAAGCAGCATCCGATACAGAACCACTTGCAACCGAAGGAGCAGACACAGGAAACTTAGGGACTACAGTCTCAACGGGCTCAAAACCAATAGTACTTGCGTACTTGACCAAACTACGCTCAATCTGCATAGCCTTTACTTTCGCCTCTTCAAAAGTCACCGGTGCACCTTCTTTTTCCACCTCAAAAGCAATGTTGGGTTTGATAGCGTTAAGAAACGTACGCACTTGCAAACTCTGCGATTTGTTGTCTAAAAGCATGAACAACTCTTGCATCTTGAGTGCAACATCATCCACTGAGGGTATTCAGCACCTTGTCTAAGACCTTGTACTTGACTCCAAAACTTATCCTCTTGATCATATAAATATTGTTCTTAAAAGCCTCACGAAGGCATCCCAGGTAACTGTATTTGCACCAACCACGTTGAACCAAGTCTCTGCTTTACCAACAAGCTTGTCACTAGCGACGAACAACATTTCTTCATCACTCAAACCTCCTGAGACCTTCAACCTTTGCATACGATTGACCCAAACCAAAGCAGAATTACCATCACCTTCACCAGAGAACTCTCTAGGCTCATTCATGAACCTCATACCAACACCACGTTTAGTACTTGAGTTTGCTTCTTTAATAGACATAATATAACTTGAGTAATAATACATGTTAGAACACATATATGATCTGGTTGGCCGGACCACTTGCAACTCCCTCTCTTTCCCTTTGTGTTTACCTTGAACGACGAGACCAACAAATAAAAGAGATAAACCAATAATTAACAACAGAAGACTGTAAAGACTATTGTAATTATAGAGAGATAGACACAAATAGAGAGATTATAACCTTAGGCACAGTTCCTTCAAAAGACAATGAAGATATATGTAAAAAAAATTTATAAAAAAAGTTCGATTATTAAAGATTAATTTTTTGATTTTTTTATTCCTTCTAAAGTTCTTTAAGCTTTTATACTTTCTTTAGAATAAATTTCTACAAAGACAATTGCTTGTCATTAATCTAGAACAGATCAAACTTGCCCAAAAGCAATCACGTTTGAAATGTCAAACAGGAGAACAATTAATACAATTAAATTATAAAATTCAACAGATTCAAACTGAGATGAACTGTCAAATACAATAAACAAAATAAAACAAAATAAAATACACAATTAAATCACAGCAAAATATCATGAAACAAAATACGGAAGAAGTAGGACAAATAAGGAACCAAAAAAAAGTACAACAATTGAGATCCAGACCAAAAATTGACACGCCGATCAGTGGTTTCGACTCGAATCTGATTGGGTCTGACAGAAGACAGAACCATTGGCTGAAACCTTTGGAACACCATTGTACAATCAGACCTGGACCAAATCACACCAAACTTTGTATGTACTTTAAGGAACATCAGAGACATGTACCATTTTAATTTGAAGATTTGTTAACATAATAGAGTCACCAGAAAAACCGCGAAAGAAAACGAAAAGCGAACCAAAACAAACATGCACACATGACAGTGTCGTCTTTGTAGATAGATCCAATAAGTAGCAAAGCCAATAAAACTTGTAAAGTATAACCAGAGATACGTATAATAAGTTGTAGAGCTTAACTTACTATAGAGTGTAACTAATACTTAATATTTGTGTTAAAAGATGATGTTTATTTCATTGAATGCAACTTATATTTATACTATCTATAATGTCTGAGTTGTGACTCAAGTGGAAGCTTCTAGTATTTGAAGTCGTAACCATATAAGGGAAATGCCAGATATGGTAATGATAATCAGATAAACATCTGACTAATAATTTCCAGAACCTTCGAGCACCTGCTGGTGTCTTCTGGCTGCTTTCTTCACATTGGGCTTAAACCTAAGTTTGGGTACGACAACAGTGTCAAGGTATGATGGTGAGTTTTCAATCAAAGTGAAGCAGTTGTATTTTATTGTGTTGCGATATTTTTTTTGTTAATCTGTGCAATCTTCTTGAGATACAACAAGGACAAAGGATAAAGGATAAAGGATAAAGGATAAAGGATGAAGGAGCCTAATTACATTTCATAAGTGACCAGAAAATAACATACATTTCAAGTGCACTTACAAATCCAACAAATAATAACAAAGTATGATTCTTACAACAAGTATGGCTTCAAAGGTACAATAAATAAAATATAACTAAAATACACTAATGTTAACTAATGCTTGACTTCTACACATCTTCCAGATAACTACCAAGTATTTCCAAATTTACAAGTTATCAAGATTAAGCCGTTAGCCAAAAGTTCTTCTTTCTTGTATTTCAATTAATAATATTTCTTGATCTTCAATTCCTTCTTCTAATAGTACTCCAAGCAATTTATCTTTTCAACCAAAAGATCTTCCAATTCTTGAGTATATCTAGACAGTAAAGAATTCTTCAACCAAAATGTTCTTGTGGGTATTTGATTAGACTGAAATAATCAAATGTTCCAAAAAATAGAAATAAAATCCCTTTTTTTTTATGATAATAATAATGATGATAATAATAATGATAATAATAATGATGATAATAATAATCTTTTTATTTCTTACAATGTTTGTCATATTTATACTTTTCTTTATCAATTTAGATAGAAAATTTCTTGACTCATTTTGATCATATGCTGCAACTTGATAAACGATTTTCACAAACATAAGTAAAAGAAGATAGATAACAAAATAAAACAGCAGATAGTGAAGTGTGTTGATAAGTCTGTTCAAGATAGATAAAGAGTTGATTTCCATTTTCAATGCATTTGTACTTCATTTCCCTTTTTTGGCATGTATCGAGATTTTTCCGTTCTTGCTTCATGTGTCCAAGAGAATCTTGACATCAGCACCTTTTGCTCTTCAGCAAATCAAATCAGTTCCAAGTAATGATGACGTAACAAAAGCACTGCGAAAATCACAAATTTTGATCATCAATCTCAAACTTGTCAACAGCCCCTTCAAAATTTTGATTTTCTCTTTTTTATCTTTTTGTTCTTTCTACCCAGGTCTTGAATTTCTCGTGAGCAGCAGTTATTACAACATCAGGCATCATGTTCCTTGACTCTACAAATGGTTTCAGAGCGTCACCATTCACTGCATCTTTGATCTTTCCTGTTTGAAGTCCTTGCAAATAATATGTGCCGTTTTTATTTGCCTTGATGACAGTGAGAGGTCCAATCCATTTTTCAGAGAATTTTGTCTTAGGTACCATATTCTTCATTAACACTTGTTCCCCTACACGATATCTTCTTGACGGATGTACATTCTTGTCATATTGTACGGCATATCGTCTCTTAGCAGTATCAGACGCCTCTCTTGCCAACTCACGTATCTTGTTCATATCAGTCTTGACGAACTCTACTCTTCTTGCAATATCAGCTTCCATGTTACCTTCTTCGTAACCTAATAGCGGTGCTTGCCATACAGCAGGAGTCATCATTTGATACCCAAATAGTAGTTGACACGGAGAATAGCCTGTAGATTCATTCACCAAAGTTCTTAACACCATCAACGCCGGCATAATGAACTTGTCCCATTCTTCAGACTTGTCTTCTTCGGCTGCTAACTTGCTAATAGTTTTGGCCAGTGTTTGATTTAACCTTTCGCAGCTTCCATTAACTTGTGGACGGAACGAAGTTGTGTGTATACCTCTACAACCCACTTGAGATAGAAATGAGTGTGTATACTCTGATACAAAGTTTGAACCACGATCAGATAAGATGTATCTTGGAATACCATAGTTTGCCATTATATAGTTTTGATAAAAATTCACAGTTGTTTCCTCAGTGATGTCAGGTACTGCTTGAGCTATAGGCCACCTTGTAAGCTGATCCACACCAGTAAGAGTGTATCTATTGCCTTGAGAAGTTTCCCTAAGAGGTCCAACTGCATCTACGCCTATCATGAAGAATGGTTGCGAAGGAGTACGAATAGGTCTTGCAAAATTAGTTCTTGTATATTTCACTCTAGCATGCTTTTGACAGATAAGACAACTTGAGACCACTTCTTTTGCCTTGGCTTTCAGGTTCTCAGAAATGAAATTATTAGACACTAACTTGACGAGATTTCGTATACCCAGATGTCCTTCCTTGTGAACTTTCATGATGATTTCGAATTCATTAGCCTCGTGAAGCACCTTTCTCCCGTCAGAGCTGTCCACCAAATCTTCGCCTTCGATCCGATATCTTGCTGCATGTCTTCTTATCTTCTGCTTAATGATTTTATCAGCGCCTTCTGGATACGATCGATTATTGATGTATTGGTATATAGCAATGAACCAAGGATACTTCATTACACCACGATTATATAAAGTGAATTTATTTGGTACAAACAATCGTTTATTTAAGTGTTCAAAAAAAGAATTCTCTCCCCCTTCCTTTTTTTTTGTTCAGTTCCATTTCTTATATAGGTTTTGTTACAAATCATGTTTTTTTTTTTTTTTTTGTTCTTGGTTTAGAGATAGAAAATTGCTTCCTTCTACTGATAATTATCTTCTGATACGAGTCTTGATAGGCTATCAGCAGGGTTTATCTTGCCTGGGATATGTTCGACAGTGAAATCATATTCCAATAATACTGCAGCCCACCTGGATAACTTGACGCTTGGGTTTTCCGACTTCAAGATATGATAAAGAGCAGCGCTATCTGTTCTCAATACAAAATGTCGACCCATTAGATAGTGACGGAAATGGTTCACAGCCCAAACTATAGCATAGCCTTCGAGTTGTACCGCCGCATAATTCATTTGTGTCTTTGATACCGTCTTGGAAAGATAAGAGATGACATTTTCATTGGTCTTATCACCTGTAGGAGATTGCGATAGAATTGCACCAAATCCTTTGGTAGATGCATCTGTGGTGAGAATTTGTATCATGTCTTTATCTGGGAAGGCCAGTATAGGAGGAGTCATTAACATTGTTTTAAGCGCTTCAAAGCTATCTTCCTGCTCCTTGCCCCAGATGAACTCTTGATTCTTGCGAGTTAATTTACTTAATGGTTGAGCAATAGCAGCATACTGATCAACAAATCTGCGGTAATACCCTGTAGTTCCAAGAAAAGAGCGTACTTCATCTATATTCTTTGGAGTCGTGAACTTGATGATCTTCTCCATATTGCGTGAGTGAGGATATATTCCTTGAGCAGAAATCTCATGACCCAAATAGTCAACCTTTGCTTGTAGAAAATGGCTCTTTGTCAGATTCAGACGCAAATTATTCTCTTGGCATTTCTGTAGGACCAATTCACAGTGCTTGCGATGTTCTTCTAGTGTCTTTGAGAAAATGATAACATCATCTATGAAGACGAATACAAAATCACCTAGATACGGAGCTAATAGGATTTGCATCATTCTTTGGAAGGTACTGCTTGCTGATGTCAAACCAAAGGGCATTACGTTGAATTCATAACATCCTTGTAAGGTCACGAATCCAGTATAAGGTTTGCTTTCTTCTTTAAGAGGTACTTGCCAGAATCCGCTTGCGCAATCAATTACAGAGAAGTACTTGTTGCCTCCAAGATGATCCAGCAAATGGTCAATTATAGGAAGTGCATAGCCAGATTTTACCGTCATCTTGTTTAGTCTTCTGTAATCTATTACTAAGCGTAGTTTTCCATTGTTTTTCTTGACAAAGAAGCAAGGACTGCACCACAATCCTTCTGAAGGTCTGATTAGATTCAGCTCTAACATCTTCTTGATTTCATCCTTGAGTGTTTGTTCTTCAGACCAGGTTAGACGAAAGGGCTTGGATCTGATTGGTATTGGCTTGTTATCAGTCAATGGTATATCATGTTCCATGAAAGATACGAGTCCTGGGCCACTGACTTCAACAAACACTTCATTATAGTTTTGGAGAATCTTTTTCAATTCAACATCACCCAGATCAGAAAATTCCAAAAGTTTTTTGACTTCATCATTTTCATCCAGAATGTCTTGTGCATAGTTTTTCACCTCAATCGGATTAATGATATCTTGGTCTTCGCCTTGGTTCCCAACTAGTACAGCATATACTTCATTCTTGAGATCGGTTTCTCTTTGTATTTGCAATTGGTTACGAGTGGAGATTCCTTGTAATTCTAGCACATGATCGTCTTCTATTGGTATGCATATCATATCTTCTGCTACCTTGATTGTCACATCATGAGCCCTGAACCAAGTCATTCCCAGAATACAGTAATTGCTATGTTTATTGCTTGTATTGGGTTGAATCCAGAAATGTTCTTCCTTTACGTAGCCACCTATGTTCACTGGAACATTGGTACTGACTTTGGCAGGTACACGATGTTTCTTGTCATCGAAGGAGACCAATAACATTTCATCAGTATGGGTAGGCTTGATATTCAGCTTGCGAGCTAGATCTGCACTCATTACACTGACGCCAGCCCCTGTATCGAATATACAATCAATCAGTTGGTCGTTGATCATGATGGGAGCACGTAGAGGAGCACTTGAACGCACAGTTCGAATATCGAAGACATAAGGCTTTTCTTGTTTTGAGATAGGACCCACATACGATTCATCATCAGTTTCCGTGTCACTGCTGATACCTGTGTCACTTTCATATTCGGAATCATATTCTTCAGATTCGGTTGTCCAAAAATCACTTGAGTCTTGAGCGTTATAAGATATTTTTGTTTGTTGTGAGATGAAGAGAGAGTAGATATTCAATAAGAGAAAAGGTAAGAACACAGAGAAAGTCCGTTAGAACTTGTATAGGTTTTTATTTCTCCAAGAAAAATGTTATCCTTCAATTGCTATAAAATGTCAAGGTATTTATACTTTTTCTTCTCGGTCAAAATATTGTTTTGGGTTAGCTTCTTGACTACGGATTGATTTGTTAGATCAGGAGCAATTAAGAGAAATGCCTTTAGAGGAAGTTGTCATCTCAGCCAATAGTACATGATCTGACCTGAACTTGAATAAACTATTACATATTTGTTAAATGCCAATGCTAATGTATTTGTCAGCTCTAACTGTCACTTTATAAGGGCCATTAATAATAACAGAGTCAATAGGTTTATAGTCTCTGTCTATGAGGATGATGTAGTACTTCTAGTAGAATGAGTGAATGTCAGTGACTATAGATCCATTGCAATTGCCATAGATGTGATCTGGTTTTTTGCCATGATCATCATGTATTGATCTATGCATATGAATTCATATATGTTCACAACATTACCCTCCTCCAGAGTCAACTCATCTTTGATAGTTGTAAACGGCTTCTTACAATGTGAACATCTAGGCTTGATATAACGTTACTTGACATAAAAATGGTTTAGAGTCTATGCAATTTGTGTTCTTCAAAAGGAAAATAGTTTTTCTTCTCTTTCATGTCACTTAGCATTTAATTCTTTTGCTAGCTCTTCCATTTGTGGATAATTTCTCTCTACTTTGTCTAGTAGGATGGTTTCTTCTCTTTGTTCCTGTCTTGTGTAGTACATCATTCTTATTCTCTTTGTTAGATGCAGATTTATCGCTTGATTTTGATTCAATGCGTTCATGCTCTAATCTTTTTAGTTTTTCAACTTTATCCCAGTAGCGATTGATGATTGTAGGATCTTGGAAACTAGATGCAGGCTCCCAAGTGTTAGCTCTTTCACCAAAACCAGTCCATTTAACCAAGTACTTTCGTCTTCCTGGCTTGCCACGATGATCACGAATATCTTCTACTTCAAAGTGTTCTTCTTCAATGGTTGATTCGTCAATGGTCACAATCTTCAGTTCTGATGGTGTATAATTACGATGCAATAATTCATTTTGCTCGTCTTTTAATTCATATGAGCCACCTTTGTTTCTTCTTACAACAGTATAGGGGCCTTCATATAATGGAGACAGTTTACTCGGTCTCTTTTGCAGTCTTACCATAACATGTGTTCCGGGTTCAATATCAACAAGTATGTTCTTTGTATTGAACCTCTTATTATATTCCTCATTTATCTTTTGAGTTCTTTCAAAGATAGCGGGAAAGACAATCTTCTCCATGTGATCAATGCGCTGCTCAAGATCATCACGCGTCATCATATCTCTAGGAAGTGGATATTTGTTCTTTTCTTCATAATTTTTAGGTAAGCCGACTCTGCGTGCAAACATCAATGAGAAGGGTGAACTCAACGTCTTATTCTTGATAGCGTTGTTGATAGAAAGCTGGACTACTGGTAAGTAGTAATCCCAGTCTTTGCTATTCGATTGACACATCTTTCTCAGTGTGCTTTCAACAATTTTTACACTGGATTCAGCACTTCCATTTCCTCTAGGATGGTAGGGAGTGGAGTACCTTCGATCAATGCCGAGCTTTTTCGAAATAGATTCAAGTAACATGTTATGGTATGCTCTGCCATTGTCGGATTGTAGGATACGAGGAAATCCATAGTCTCCAAAGATCTGCATCAATGTATGAGCAATGGTATCTGATTGTTGGTTCTTAAGTGCTCTGACAATAATATATTTTGAACAAATATCAGTCAAGACCAAGATTTCAGTATTCCCATTTTCAGTTACAGGAAAAGGACCTGCAGAATCAACAGATACATGATCAAAGGGTCGCAATGCAATAATGCTTGTCAGTGGATGGTAACCTCTTTTTGCTATATTATGCTTTTGGCACTCAGGACATGAACTTACTAGTTCCTTGGCTTCTTGATACATATTTGTCCAATGAAGTCCTTGAGAGTGTAGTTCACGCACAATAGCATGGCTGCCAAAGTGTCCAAAAGTATGTGCATCACGCAAGAGCTTTTCTCTTTCAGTCTCAGGCGGTGTAAAATAATCAAGTGGTTCTTTAGTCTGCTCAACCAGCTGCGTGGTAAGAACATGCAGGTTTTTATCTCTGCTATATTTCTTCCTGCAAATAGCAACTCTTTTTATTTTGGCAGCTTGTACATTTCGCTTTCGATTGCCAGTGCTACCCCCTACCAGTTTGTGATCACCTTCGAATTGGTCGAGAGGGGAATACAAACGACTCAACAAATCTGGCAATTTAAGAAGGATACCAGGAATATGCACAGCATCAAAGTCATAAGTCAGAATTTCTTCGTACCAATTCAACATCATATTGTTGCAATCTCGTTGAGTATGCATATAAATCAATGCTTTGTGATCTGTGTGCAATGTAAATCTGCGTCCCCAAATATATTGATGGAAGCGACGAAAAGCCATCAGAACACCATATAACTCACGACGAGTAGCACTCCATCTGTGTTGTGAGGGTGATAGAGCATTGGACACAAAACTAATATATTTGTCTCTACCCTTATCATCTCTCTGAAATAATACAGCGGATATACCATACTGAGAAGCATCAGAGGCAACAAAGAATTCTTTGGTGAAATCAGGATAATGCAAAAGCATATTTGAGTGTAAGATGGCTTTCAAGGCATTAAAGCTCTTAGTTTGCTCATCAGACCACAGCTCTTCTACGTTCTTTGCATGGCTCAATCTAGTCAAAGGCTCAGCAACAGTAGAGATCATCGGTACAAATTCTCTAAAATAATTGATTAACCCCATGAACTGTTGAATGTGTTTCGCTGTCTTTGGTACTGGCCATGATTCAACGTTAGTGAGTTTGGCGTTATCAACCATAATCCCATCTGCATTGACCACAAATCCAAGCATCCTAACTGACTGCTGAAACCAAACACATTTCTTTGGATTCAAAATCAATTTGGCTTGTATCAATCTGTCTATCACCATTTTGACATCTTTGGCATGTTGCTCGGGTGTTTCACTGGCCACGATACAATCATCAACAAAAGATTGAACGCAATTCATACCCTCAAACAAAATGGCCATAACCTTACAGAATTGAGAAGTTAGGCTCTTTAGTCCAAAGCATCCCTTGATGAAGCAGTATTGTTGTCCATTATGAGAAAATGTTAATTTATGCGCATCTGGAGGATGGATTTTAAAGCGATGATATGCATTAGAGAGATCAAGGGTTGAGAAAATCTTCTTGCCTCTTAAGTTTTCAAAAATGTTTCTCACCAGTGGCACTTCAAAGTTATATGTTGGTGGTAAGATCTTATTTAAAAGTCTAACATCCAAACAAGCTCGATGGCTGACAATTTCACCCTGTTTGTTCTTTTTAGGTACAAGTAACACCGGGCTATTAAAAGAAGTATTGACACCACACTTCTCTATTGTTTTTGTTCTAAGCCATTCATTTATCTGTTCATCTAGGACAGGCCTCAATGTATGCGGGATGCTGTACTGACGACGATAAGCGGTTGCTCCTTCAGGTGTGGGCAACTTGATAATGGATTCTGGAATAGGACAAAATGACTCTACTGGTATCTTTTGATTTTCATCAATAGCATCTTGGATGGAAGCCATAAACTGTGCAACCTCCTCAGTAGATCCAGCAGGTGAATTATCAGGTTCAGGTGTATCAGTTGTTACGATGTTTGCATTAGAGAAGATAGAGTCTTTATCATTTGGATCAGCACTATCATTTTCTAAATTGTATGCAACACCTGTAAGTGCAATACCCATTTACTCATAATGTCCGTACCAAGAAGAATGTCAAAGTCAAAGCTATCATTAAATCTATGACTTCCAATTGGTGTCTGAATGAATTCCATTTGTATATTTTATAGTCAAAGGATCTGTAATACCAATACGAGAAATTTTATTGTCTTTAGACAAGCAATTAAAGAAACCACTAATATTTTTGTTTATTTTGTTTATATTTAATTTAGCTCTAAGCGAGTCTAGCTTTATAAAAGTATGTGTGCTTCCGGTATCAACCTTTGCCATCATCTTGTGGTTTTCTATAATAATAGGTGTCAATAAGTCAAAAGTGTCTTTATGTAAAGCATCTTTCGCTTTAATCTCGTTTGTGTACTTACAGTCAAAGCAATCATCCGTGATCATTTTAGTATCATCGTCTGTTTCTTTTCTGTCATTGTCATTGTCTTTATTTTTATCATCATTGGTCTTTGCAGCTGTCAAAGCCAAGACATTTCTTCTTGTACAACTGTGACCGGGAATCCAAGGTTCATCGCAAAATCTGCAAGGATTGTCACGTTGTCGAGAGATAGTTGCCTTCTCCTTTTCTTTGTTTTTATTCTTGCTTATGGTATAGCACTTATCCGTGGTATGAGTGCTATTTTGCCCATGCATCTTGCAAAAGTATGATTTGCTGGTGCCAGGTTTATTGTAAGGTGCAGAGCGATCAACCTGCGTTCTTATCGTTCTAGCATGTCTCTTAGCATGACCCAAAGGGTTCACACCAACAGCATGACTCAGCCCTGCCACACCAGGCAACAAGGAAGTAGACGTAGTATATTTGGACGCATCATCACCCAACACATCTCTTGCGACATCGGCTATGTTTTCCACAGTCCAACTCGAAGAATCTTCTGTCTGTCTACCCAACGTATTCATACACGCCAGACGTGTCAAAGTCTGTACAGGAGCAGTCAGAGAAGCAAGAAAACGATCAGCTACTCGAGGATCATCCTTCGGTATGCCAGCATTGTAAACAGTTTGAAGAAAGCGATTGGTGTATGTGCCAATGGGTTCATCGTTCTTCATGGTCATAGTAAACACCTGAGTGTTATACTCCCTAGTCTTGAACTTCGAACCAAAGTGCTTTTTAAATGCTTCTCTTGCTTCAGTCCAGGATCCGCAGCGCTTCAAGTTAGTCTGGGCCCAGGCATCCGCTCCATACGGAAGACACAATGGAATGTATCTTTTCCACACGGCTTCAATATCCTGTGAGGAAGAGTATACCACATTCTCAAAGGTACGTAGAAAGTGCTCATCCGACTCAAAAGCCTCTTCGTTAGGAAAGGGTCTATGTGAGTTGGCTAGTAACTGATATTTGGGCAAATCCCGGCGACTCAAAGAAAGGCCACTCGAAACAGCTCCAACGCTAGCACTAGAGGAAACATTATGCTTTTGGAAGCCGGTGGGCTCTGCAGCTCCATCAATCTTCAACACCATAGACTTATATTCGTCTAAGCTGCGGATGCTCGATTTAATGCGCTCCACTTCTTGGAGTGCTCTATCGGCTGCGGCACTATCATTTAGGCTCCTAGCAGTGCCAAAAGCTCTCAACGTAGATGCCATTTCGTTTCACAGCATAGCGAGGTTTTCTTCTACCATTCTGTAGTCTTGGCCAGGACTTGCAGCCGAGCTAACAGTTGATGCTTCACTAAGTATTTGATCAATCGACTCATCCATCTGGGCATCAGTCAATGTTCCAGCAGAAGGTCCAATAGTCAAAGAGGAGACATCAAGGTTGGTAATGTTTTCAAAGTTACCAGAGTTACCAGAGTTACCAGAGTTACCAGAGTTGTTCATCTTGTAGGATTTACCAAGCAATTAACGGAAAAAAATGTTGTGAGATGAAGAGAGAGTAGATATTCAATAAGAGAAAAGGTAAGAACACAGAGAAAGTCCGTTAGAACTTGTATAGGTTTTTATTTCTCCAAGAAAAATGTTATCCTTCAATTGCTATAAAATGTCAAGGTATTTATACTTTTTCTTCTCGGTCAAAATATTGTTTTGGGTTAGCTTCTTGACTATGGATTGATTTGTTAGATCAGGAGCAATTAAGAGAAATGCCTTTAGAGGAAGTTGTCAGCTCAGCCAATAGTACATGATCTGACCTGAACTTGAATAAACTATTACATATTTGTCAAATGCCAATGCCAATGTATTTGTCAGCTCTAACTGTCACTTTATAAGGGCCATTAATAATAACAGAGTCAATAGGTTCATAATCTCTGTCTATGAGGATGATGTAGTACTTCTAGTAGAATGAGTGAATGTCAGTGACTATAGATCCATTGCAATTGCCATAGATGTGATCTGGTCTTTTGCCATGATCATCATTTATTGATCTATGCATATGAATTCATATATGTTCACAACATTGTTCTTTCAATCTTATTTTTCCTGTAGGGTCTTAACTCGAGTTCGTCATCACCATGGTTTGCCATCATGCTACTTGTACTGGTTACATCGGCATGATTTATTTCCATTGGAGTCTCAGAAGTTTCACCACTAGGGATTAATCCAAGAGCAACCTTCTTTTTCTTAGACGCGCGCATAGTACGAATGGCAGCTAAAAGATCACCTTGAGCCTCACGGTCTAGAATCATCCAATCCAGTAAGGATAGACCAGAATTAAGTTGACCTAGCGTGTTGAGAATCTTATTCTTGGAGCGTTCAACATTGGTATATTTCACCGGCTTTCTCTTTCGCCTCTTCTTTTCACCTGCATTCACCCTGTTAGGTAGTGTGACCTGAACTTGCGGTGGTGAAGAATATGTTTGATTTGAGTGAGGCATTTGGAGTGTTGGTTCAGCAACTTGTCTTGGGGCAGTTAGATTATGCACCACTTGAGGATCTTGGACAGCTTGATTTTGATGATGCGGTATCATGTTTCCCTGTGATACTTGAGTGTTCATTTGTTGTTGTGGTACTTGTACGGGAATTGGTAAATCACGACTAATCCCATTATCTTCTGGCTCATTGGTAATGATTCTTCTCTTCTTCACAGCAGCGGACATGATATGCATCTGAGGTGTTTGTGGCATGGCATCGATATAGTGTATTTGATTTGTAGTAGAGGGATTTTCTTGTTTTTGCACATCAGTACCCTCGTTTCTTACTGATGTGCTGGGCCTTTTCCCGAACTTTCTTGATTAGCAGCATTGTCCTTTTCCCAGACAGGACATTCGTACTTTTTGTGTCCTTCTTGCTTGCAATAGTAACATGTCATGGGGGGTCTCTTGAAGTTGTTACCAGCATTCATCTTCTGAACATTATTGCCTGAAACATAATTTCCGGGCTTGTTGGCTTTTGCCTCCAAAAGGCTTACTTTCATGGCTTGAAATTCTCGGATCAATTCGCTTATTTGGTCTGAATGAACCGAATGAATGTCTGAGTCGACTGATGATCTGATGAAACTGCCTGACTTGGTACTAGTATTATCCGTAAAAATTTGAGGTATTTGATTGACTTGAGTTACATTCTTTCTTTGGTACTTTTTCAAGAATGACTCGGCTTTGGTAGCTTTCTCCAAGATCTTGACCAACTTGGTGTCTTCATCGATACCAGTTCTCTCGACTTCAAGCGCAATTTCAGGATGAATGGCCTTCATAAAAGTTCTCTTGATCATCTTTTCATCTTGTACACCGACGAGTTGATACAATTCGCGAATCTTGATGTCAATATCTTCGACAGTTTCATTTTTGCCTTGTCTGATTGTGTGGATTTCATCCCACCATGCTTCGACTTGACTACTACAATATTTGCTCTTGAATGATGATTTGAAATCCGCCCAAGATAACTTCTCTGGTTCAGGATGAGATAGGTTGAACCATCTGGCAGCTTGCTCGGTCAAATGATCAGCAGCAATGATCACAGTGTTAAAGTCATCTAATCGACCTAAAGTCTTGATACGATCTAACTTTTTCAACCAAGTGAGAGGATTAATTTTTCGAATGTCACCGGAAAAGTCGGTTGGGTTGTTCATAAATTTAATCAAGTATGGGGAATCCAATACTGAATGTGTGCTGCTTGTTGCAATCGATTTGTCTGGATTTGCCATAACGTCTTGTTTCTTTGTGTATCTTTAATGTATTTATGAGTGTGTGTTTCAATAATTGGTAATTGAATTCAGTGATTGATTGAGTGTAAGTAAAAATATTGCCAGGATACCAAGATGTGTTTTCTTTGTTTTCCACCTTAGCCGCACCAAAAATGTCAAGGTATGATGGTGAGTTTTCAATCAAAGTGAAGCAGTTGTATTTTATTGTGTTGCGATATTTTTTTTGTTAATCTGTGCAATCTTCTTGAGATACAACAAGGACAAAGGATAAAGGATAAAGGATAAAGGATAAAGGATGAAGGAGCCTAATTGCACTTCATAAGTGACCAGAAAATAACATACATTTCAAGTGCACTTACAAATCCAACAAATAATAACAAAGTATGATTCTTACAACAAGTATGGCTTCAAAGGTACAATAAATAAAATATAACTAAAATACACTAATGTTAACTAATGCTTGACTTCTACACATCTTCCAGATAACTACCAAGTATTTCCAAATTTACAAGTTATCAAGATTAAGCCGTTAGCCAAAAGTTCTTCTTTCTTGTATTTCAATTAATAATATTTCTTGATCTTCAATTCCTTCTTCTAATAGTACTCCAAGCAATTTATCTTTTCAACCAAAAGATCTTCCAATTCTTGAGTATATCTAGACAGTAAAGAATTCTTCAACCAAAATGTTCTTGTGGGTATTTGATTAGACTGAAATAATCAAATGTTCCAAAAAATAGAAATAAAATCCCTTTTTTTTTATGATAATAATAATGATGATAATAATAATGATAATAATAATGATGATAATAATAATCTTTTTATTTCTTACAATGTTTGTCATATTTATACTTTTCTTTATCAATTTAGATAGAAAATTTCTTGACTCATTTTGATCATATGCTGCAACTTGATAAACGATTTTCACAAACATAAGTAAAAGAAGATAGATAACAAAATAAAACAGCAGATAGTGAAGTGTGTTGATAAGTCTGTTCAAGATAGATAAAGAGTTGATTTCCATTTTCAATGCATTTGTACTTCATTTCCCTTTTTTGGCATGTATCGAGATTTTTCCGTTCTTGCTTCATGTGTCCAAGAGAATCTTGACATCAGCACCTTTTGCTCTTCAGCAAATCAAATCAGTTCCAAGTAATGATGACGTAACAAAAGCACTGCGAAAATCACAAATTTTGATCATCAATCTCAAACTTGTCAACAGTACAGCCTCTTTGGTAGTATAGTGGTGAGTATCCCCGCCTGTCACGCGGGAGACCGGGGTTCAATTCCCCGCCGGAGAGTTCTTATTTTTTCCATTTCATAGAAATGATCATTCTTAAATTTTGAGGCCTTTATTTTTTATTTTTTATTTTTTATTTTTTATTTTTTCCTCTTTTCTTATTTCTTACTGATTACTATGAATCAAGCTTCTCGGGGTTCTCGCGTTGTGTTTGGCAAGTGATGCTTTTTACTTATCTTAGACTTATTTAATAATTCTTATTCTAGTTGGCAACATTCCTTTTGAGCTTTCAGAAGAACAATTGATTGAAGTGTTCAAAGAAGTTGGTCCTGTTGCTTCTTTTCGGTAACTTGAACGACCTTATACTTGTGTAGTACTCAGTTTTTTTTTATTTTCGCACAGTCTCCTTTTTGATCGAGACACTGGTAGACCTAAAGGTTATGGTTTTTGTGAATTCCTAGGTAAGTGGCTTGTTGGATATGATTCGCGTTAACCTGTATATAGATGCGGAAACAGCAGCGAGTGCAGTTAGAAACTTGAATGATTATGAAATTGGAGGACGCCAGTTACGTGTTGATTATGCTGCTATGGATGACAATCAAGGTAGACCTAGTGGTTACAATCAAAGTAGGGGAAATCATCACTCTCAGCAGCAGCAACTACAACAGCAACAACCTCCACTACTACCTCAAGCGACTATAGTATCACAACCACTTCCAGCCATAACACCACCTCAAAACTCGCTACAAAGCTCCCTAACTCCTTCGCAAGTACCAGTGAATGTCTCTTCTGCTAATCTGTCTTCAGTGGATGAGATATCGAAAGTGCTTGCTTCTATGAATTCCCAAGACTTATTTACGTTAATGAGTCAAATGAAGGTAAAGATTGTTTATGTGCATTCATTCCAATGGGATATTCATACCTTTATGTAGCAAATGTCCTTCGAAAGACCTGATTTTACGAAAGAATTTTTGACTTCAAATCCTCAAGTCGCTTATGCTTTATTCCAGGCTATGATTATGATGAATATTGTAGATCCTAACATCATCACTGTAAGTAACTTGCATATAAATACAATCTGATAATGGATGGTAGCGTATTATGACTTCAGCAATGACACCTGCTGTACCCGTAATGCCCATGGCACAACCTCAGCCTATACGTCAGCAAGTGAATACACCACCTATGTCCCAACCTATGCCAATTGTGCCCACTAATCCAGAAGATGATCCAGAACATCAAAAAGCAGTATTGATGCAAGTTTTGCAATTAACAGACGAACAGATCAGTTTACTTCCTGCTAATACCAGAGAACAGATTAGACAGCTGGTAAGTTGTATTTATCAGTATTATATATCATTTATTTACTTATTTGATTAGAAAAGTCAACTGACTATGCAATAAACTTGTTAACAATATTTCACATGTTGGCCTTTACTGGCTCTTTTTTCTAATTTCATTTGACGTTTTGATTTACCCGTGTTTGACTCTTGTTCGGATGGCTTTTTTTGGCTTAGATAACCCATAGCGATAGGCACTAACTTATATGCAGCATAACCAGGAATCTAATTCAAATGTTAAAAAAAAAAAAAACGATGTCTAACTGTGACTTACGACTATATATGTATACCAAAACTTGTTTGAAATGAAGGCAGTGGTCAAATGAACAAACCAGGTAATATATATGATATCAAACATGTATCTATCTCATATCTTGAGAATGTGGTATGTATAATGATTTGACTACTTACGCTGTTAAACCCTCTGCAGCAAGGTCATCACCACTTCTGATTAAAGTACCATCAGCACTGTATTCAGGAGTACCTGAGGAAAGAAGAACACGATACAGCAACATACTTATTCCAGCTGTTGTAACGTAAAGCAAACATTGTCCAAAAGTAAACGTGCTCCAGTGATAGATAATACGCCACAAGACATACACAGCCTACAAGGCATGAGTGATTAAACAGTATGATAATTACTTACATTGATAGCCATAATACCTTTTTGAAGATTGACGAGCGTCTGTTTATTTTTAGTTGCAACCTTTTTCGATGATGCGTTTGCCTAGCGTTTGATTAGCTTTATATGTCTCTAGTGTTTTATATTTATACCATTCTGGAGAAGGAAAAAGAAATAAATGCGGACTTTCACGGCAAGTTTACTTCTTTTCTTTATGTCTTTGTTTGATAAAATATCTGGCTTAGCTAACAAGGCCAAAGAGAATGTTGTCTCAAAGACATTCCTTTCCAAAGACAAAAGACTAGAGCAGCCTCTTTCGCGGGATATTGACCTGAACGATATTTATTTTGAAAAAGTAACACTTCACTACAACTGTTTAGATGGCTAAACGCAATAGATATCCAACTATGGTTTACCTTCAACTGTTCAGGTAGTTGCATTTGATTGTGTAGCAGGCTTATTAGCAGTGGGTAATACATGATACGAACCATAATATCATTTTGACTGTTTTTTAGCTGGTGGTCAGAGTAAGATCAAAGTGTTTGGTAAAGGCATATCAGCCCTGATCCATGTACCCAAATCAGAAGGCATCAAATATATGCAATTCAAGACAGGCTATCCTATCTTGAGTGTAATTGACAAGGCTAATACGATTATCACTGTGGACTTAAGGACACAGTCTATCCGACATGCCTTTAAAGCACCTGATATTATTACATGTCAAGCATATTATCCAGGCACAGACTGGCTGTTTATAGGGTATGCGAATGGGTTTATTGATGTATTTGACATGATGCAAGGCACACTCTCTCCTTATCAAATACCTGATCTAGCACAGAATGGCAAATTAGTACTGGATCTTCAGTTACACCCTACTGAATTGAATACACTCTTGATTGGCTATGAAAACAAGATGTTTATTTGGAACATACGTGAACAGACCATCCGACGTTCATTCAGTTTGCCTCAGTCCACAAGTCTGACATGTTTAGTATGGAGTCCACACGCAGCTCGTTTTATGGCTGGTTATGATGATGGCTTTATTCATTTGTGGGATACCAAGCACGAACAAAAACCGATTGCGTCTCGTAGACTATCTGAAAACTCAGTTCAATCAAGTGAAGACCCAGAGCCTATCTATCAAATGGCGTGGTATACAAACAGCACAGCACAACGTTCTTACCTTGTTGTGGCTGGTGGACTGAACCCTACAGACATCCGAGGTTTGAATATTCTTGAATATGATTTAGAAGGAGAGCAAAGAGAACCTAGAAAACAGACCATTTTGCCTACAGGTGTGTCTCATTTTATGATGCTCAATAAAGACATCTTTTATTCTGGCATGGCGGATCCTCTAGGTATTGCTATTGTAGATAATGACCACTCTTTACAAGTGTTTAGTTTGGAGCATGGATTTCCCTCACTTCAGTTACCCCCCGCGCTTAACTTTCTTTCTCCTTTTGTGTTGAGTGTATGCTATATTTCTCAATTACCTGATCAAGTCTACAAAAAACTGACCACAATCACACAAGAAGATTATCGTGTACGCCATATGCCCATCACAGGTGGTATTGCTGGGCCCGATCATGTCTATCAGATTAACTCTAATGATATTCTTGTCACTGTTCATGAGGGCGAAATACTCAAGTTCTGGGATGCGTCCTTTACTGCTCTTCGACCACTCTATTCTCGTACAATCCGATGCTCTGATTATACACCTGCCTTATTGTGTTGCTTGGATTTAAATAAAGAGACTGGTATACTTGCAGTTGGCTACAGTGATGGATCCATTATACTGTATGAATGTTGTCAAGAAACCACTGTGCCTAAGAGCAAGGCGTTCATTGATAGTTGTGACGATACACTTCAAGAGATTTCTGATTTACTACAAGATATGGAAGTGGAAGAAACAAGTCCTCCTGTGCAAGAAAATACAGAGGAACCCAATGAACAAGATACAGAGATGAAGTCTAAATTCACTAGCCTCATAAATGATAATTCTTCAAATACTATGGGTTATTCTGCTAATATGATGGTCACATTAGGTAAGGCTGCTGTTACGAATATCATGAGTATTACTACATCCATGTAAGTGTTCTTGAGGCATATCTTTAGGCTGACATTGTTTTTTTTTTCTTAGTCTTGCTGTTGCTACAGAAGATGGAAAAGTGTACCTTGTGGATATTCAATCACAGTCCATCTTGTTTTCATACAATATTGCCCAATCTGACCATCAGAATCATATCACACTTCAGATGACTAAGCCAGAGGCTGATCACTCTAACTTAGTTGAAAAGAAGCCTGCCTCCATCATATCTTTGCATTATTTCTATACCTATTCGCTTACTAAAGGTAATCATGCTTTCATTTGTGCATTGGCTCATCGGTCGTATTAGTGACAGATATCACTATTCAACTCTTTGTGGGTCTTAGCAATGGTCATGTATATCAATTTGATTTGTTTGAATTGATCCAAAAGGGTGATACACTCTTAGCTGCTGTTGATAAACTCAATGAGTATTTGATATTGAATACTACTCCACTGCGCGATATTCACATTGTGGATATCAGAGGCCATTTGCAACTCGAGCCTACTGAATATCCTGTACAGGAGCCTGTTTTGACAAAAGAGACTAGCCAACATTCCATGGCTACTGCTTCAAGTGCAACAACGGAAATATCTGAAGAAACAACAGAAGCCACAAGCAAAAATACTAGTATGGTAAGCAAAAGCAGTAGCAATGTACCATCAAAGCGAATGTTGGCCATTGGTAAAAGCGAATATCGTCAGCAAGAATATCCTCATTTTATGGTCTGTGTATTTGAGACGAGTGCGGATGTAGTATTGGCTGGATATAATGTCAAACTGTTTTCACGAGAATTTCCTAAAGATACCAAGCAAGTCAAAAGTCAAATAATTCAGTCAAATAGTAAGTATATATGCGCTGGAGTTTTTATTCATATATATTTGGATAGACAGTGTATGTTTGGTGGTCTTGCTGGATAGTGGTAAACTGGTGTTTTATTCACTGCCTACATTGGAGCCAATGATGAATATCAGCTTGCCCAACACATGCTTGTTAAGTCGGTTATCGGAAGCAACTTTATGTAGCGATGGACGAATTGTATTTTGGACAGGTCAATATGAATTAGAGCAGTATTCTTTTGTCCATAAGCCAGATTTGTAAGTCATTATGTGTTTGTGTGTACGGCTAATTGTATTGATATCTAGCCCTTTGGGCCAATCTGTGATTTTATTTGATTCTACTATTGCTCCTCCAACTCATTTATCTTTAGAACAGCAACATCAAAAACCCAAAAAATCATGGTTAGATACTGTTGCAGGCGCATTTCAGAAAGAACCATTGACAATAGTTGAGTTGGATACTATTATGGGTCGTGTGCCAATGGAGAATCCAGATACTATTCGTCAACAAAAAATTGAGGCTTATAAGGCAAAGGTGCAACAAGAAGCAACATCCAGTAAGCCAGGTGGCGTGTTTTCTCAATTGGGAGATAAAATGAATGAGCGTGGAGAGAAATTGAATCAAATGGAGCAAAAATTTGAGGAACTCAACAATGCCTCGGGTGATTTTCTGAAGGCTGTTAAAGAATACAACGAAAGGCAGGCACGAAAGAAATGGTGGGAGTTCTAAAACGAAATGACCTTCCTTCTCAATAAAATCCCAGAGCATATATATATATGTATGTATGTATGTATGTAGATGAAGGATATTGCCTTTTCTTTATTGACGGATAGTATTTACTTGAATGGAACTATTGTTCAGATAAATTAAGGGTAAAAGAGAGAGAAAGAATAGAATTAGTCTTTTTTATCTGGCACAGCTGTGGTTGAGCTACTGGTAGTGGTGGTGCTTGTGTATAACGGCGATTGTTTCATAGTTGACATAAATGGATCATGATCTAAACCTGATTTATTTGCCGTGATTTCTGAACGATTGATAATAGGACTTGTAGTCATAGTTTTTGTATTGGTAGAGTGCGCGTAAAATACTTCTGAACCAAAGTAGTTAGTGACAATAGATTTTTGTTGCTGTAGTACACTATCAGTAGACCCTCTTTCAGCAAGGATATCACATTGACCGCCTGTAGTCTCTTGAAAGCCAGACAGACCATAGGCCTTATTCCCAACCCATTTTTCTTCGTGTGAAATAGTCTCAGCTTGCTCCTGTTTATCCTCATTCAAGATATTTATTGCCTCATCGATCATAGTTGCATGAGCAGAATTGTTCATCTTTTTCTCTGGGCTTAATTGTACATTATCTTGCTCAACAACAATGATATGGTCAGTAGCGACCGTTTGCTTAGCAGTAACAACATTCACCTCTTCCTTGTCAATAGTGTTAGAATTAGATGCATTTACCAATGATTCCTGCTCTATCTCTTTGACTATTGCTTCTTTTTCAGGTGCTTTTTCTTCTGACCGCTCTTCTTTGGCCATAGGATTTTTTGAAACAGCAGTAGTATAGCGCAAAGACAAAACTTCATCTGGCTCACATTCTTCAGTGACTAGGTCTGGTTGGAATTTGAAAGCCTTGTAAGCTTTGTCAATTGCAAAGCTGGATTTGTACGACTTGATATCAAACTCAAATGGTCGATGTTCATAATTCAAGAAACCCAATTCAGGCTGAAATAATTCTTGCTTTTTGGTACATACGGTTGGCAGAATCATATCATCGTTTAATGTTGGTATTGCTTCTTCTCTGTTTTCCAGTAATGTCTTTAATCGCTTCTTAGATTCCTCAATAACTCGTTCGTCAAAATAAAATTCAAATTGATCTCCAGTTGGTGTTTCATCCTCTGGTCCAGCAACAGATTGACTCGAAAGATTACGAGGCTTGATAATTGTGTTGATTTCTGCTGGAGCGAACGACGGTTGATGATCAAGATGTCGTTTTTTGAAGATAGTACCCTGAGATAAGTCCAGTTCAGCTTCCAATGTAGAAGCAATAGCCGTTTGAGGTTTTACCATCATTAAGGAAGCACGTTGTTGTTTGTATCTTTCTTTTTCAAGCTCAATTTCTTTTGATAGTTCAGATGTGGCCATACTGCGAAAAATTGGTGTACGAGGAGAGGATTGGCCAGAAGCCAAAGCACTTGGTAGTTCATATTCTTCATCATCCCATGAGGATTTGAACCCAAAGGTCTTGTTCTTTTTCTTTGATATATTCAAGCTTTCATCTTGTTGTTTTTTGGCTGTTTTTGCTAGTGCTTCATGCAAAGATTGTGTTAAGACCATATTTTCACTTTGTTGTTTGAGTTTATAAAGTGCTTCAAGAGGATCCCATATTTCACTCTTATGTAATTCATTGACCAATGATTGATGGAGCGAGTATTGACTGTTGTCAAAGATATCAGGCTCGTCTATATACCCTTCTTGAAGCAAGTTGCCTTGTTCTTGGCCAAAATACTCATACCCAGGAAATTCTTCTGGCGTAGACACAGTGGCTGGCGTCACAGCAGCAGAAGTGTAAGGTGTCTTTGCCATATTGTAGCTCGCTGAAGGACCTGCAGCAAATAACTTGTGCGATTGTTCAAGTCTATGATAATCAACTGGCTTATCAATATAGACAACTGTGGAGGTTGGTAAAGATAATGCTAGTTTCTTATCAAGTGATGCTTGACTAGAGACTGAACTACGTCGACTCCTCGAGATACTTGCTCTTCGACTTGCACTACGACTATTTGCTCGGCTACTAGCACGACTTCCTTGAGGTGAAGGAGAATATATGTCTTGTTGAAGACGACTAGACGACTTGAGGCGAATAGGGATTAAATCACGGTCACTAATATCATCATCATCTTCATTTTCAATCAAGGAAGCAATAAACTTTTCCATCTTGTCCTGTACGGAGGAATGCATGTGTTCGTCCATAGCAAACAGAGGTTGTACTTGTTCTTCTAACTGCCTGTGCTCAACGCGTTTAGAATAAAAATACATGTCATTTACATTCTTACCCTTCTGCCGCTACATATTCATCTATTTGTTCTTCTTCAAAAGACTTATCAGTAGTGCTTAATTCTAAACAAATTAAATGGTCAAAAGTGATATGGCAAGAATCCCGATTCTTACCAGATTGACTGTGCTCATGATAAGGTTCAGATTGAGACTTTTGTTCAACATGCTGATCCCGACTAATCTGGTTGTCCTGATTGATATCTTTCTGAGGAGCTTCGTCATTGTAATCTTTATGAGCTTGAGGGTATTCAACTTGAGACTGATCAAAATGCACTTCTTGCTTAAGGTTCGCTTCACGCTCAGAATTTTTTTGGTGATTAAAGCTTTCATTTTGGTAAGTTTCTTCATAATGATACTGAGATTCATTGTGTTGATGCTCTTCATGGTAATGATGATGTCCATTGTGGCCTTGAGACTCATTGTGTTGATGCTCTTCATGGTAATGATGATGTCCATTGTGGCCTTGAGGCTCATTGTGCTGATGCTCTTCATGGTAATGATGATGTCCATTGTGGCCTTGAGACTCATTGTGCTGATGCTCTTCATGATAATAGTAAGGTTCTTCATGATAATGGTGTTGCTCCGTATGTTGAGGTTCTTGATAACAATAATCTTCAGAAGGATGACAGAGACTGTTTTCATGGTGTTGTTGGTCATTATGTTGCTCTTCAAGATAGTGTTCCACCAAATGATGTTGTATCCTTGCGTTCTCTTCATCTTGCCATACACGGGTAGGTGTAGGAAAGTGAGAAGGATTTGTGTCCCAAGGAAAAGTAGGTGCATTCACATGCTTTGATTGACTCGAATCTTGCTTGTCTTGCCATAAAGAAACAGGTTCATAATCTGTTGTATTGTATTGAGAATACTCAGGTTTAGTCAAAATGTCAGGTTCTGGATGATGGACAGGTGCAACCCAAACACGCTGTTGTTCCCGCAAAGGTTGGTCCCACACATTTCTAAACATGGATAAATCGGGAATATCTGCCCCAAGACTACCCGTGTTGGGAGGCTCTTGAAATGCGGGATTCCATTCAATCATGCTATACTTGGATTCTTCATGCTTTGGGTGCTCTTGGTGTTGCTTTATAGGAATAGACATACGAGGTTCTTGATATAGCTTTTCGACTTCATTCTATAAGTTGGACAAGATTTAGTACAAGGATGCACTAGAAACTCTACTTCTGTTTACCTGCTGAATCCATTTGGGTTGACTGATAGTAATGCTGGAAATAGGCGGCATAGGTTGAATATGTCTACGTTCATCTTCGAGATTGACAGACTGATCTTCCCAAGCATTTCTTGTTGTCTTTTCGAAAGGTGTGATGGGCATCGTCTTGAATTTAGCATCAAAACCTTCAGACATACCCGAAAGTAAATGGAAAGGAATGGTCTAAATAAAATCAGAGAAATAGATCATGCCTATCCCCACTTACGCGTCCATAATACTTATCCCACGTATCCCACCATAACTGAACTTGACTCTGAAGCCCTTCCCAAGCATTTCCTAAAGGTAACACTTTACCATCTGAGAATCTTTGATATTTCCAAGGCTTGTTCTGCCCAATGAAATGAAGAAGATGGATATTTTGTGTAAATTGATTATGAGCAGGCGCATAACTAATATCGTGTTGAACAAACTGTCTTTTATGATGTAGATAGACTTACCCGTATTGAGATGTCGGTGTTGTGTTATAAGTGAATGGTAGTCGATGTTGAGGAGAAGATGGCCATTGGAAATAAGTATTCAATAGCCCTTGATCGCCGCCTAAAAAAAAAGATAGATTGAGGATGGGAGGAAGCACAGATCACCCTTTACCATCAAAAGACCCTTTTTCGGAAGCTAGTTTCAAAAGATCCTGGAACGTTGATTCGGATGGCTCAGTTACAAACATGCCCGAGTTGAAACAATCTGGCCAACCAGCATCGGGTGCAGCTGAAAATGCAGGTCGGTCAAATAAGTCATCTATATTTTTGAGAGGAAATGTATCTGCATCCAAAAACACGATTTTCGAGTATTGTGTTAAGCACCAAAGGTGTAGTTTAGTAAATGTGATATCGAGTTCAGGGCGGCCCAATAACTCAAGATTAGCTTCGTCTTTTGAGCGTAAAGTATCGACTGGAACAAGCTGACACACTTTTGACAATAATTCTCGTACTTGGGACGAAATAGAAGGTGTGACCATACAAACAATGTCTTTTGTTGAGCCTAAGTCTCTTAATCGATGCGCTAATACAAGAGCACCCGCAGCATATGAGTCAGTAGCAACAAGGGTAACATAGGCTTCCATTTGCTTTTTTTATTTAAAAAAAAAGAAAAAAGAGTAAAAAAAAAAGGATGTGACAAAAGGTATTTATAAGTGACACAGCCCTATTCAAAGAAGTTTCAATTTTCCAGTTACTTGATCAATCAATTCAGCAGGTCCTACATGAGCAAAAGAAAAAAAAATTATTCCCACCTTCAAATTCTTTGTCAGCTCTTACCTGGTCCAACACCAAGCACGGTGCGAGTGCCAGGCGCAGTTTGTGTGCGACCTGCATCTTGAATGACTTGAGCGGGCAAACCTAGACTGAGAGCAATAGCTTGGAATTCATAACTACATAAAGTGAATACGTCCTGATCAAATCATTGTCCTTACAGTTTATCTTCACTGTCACATTTTAATGCAACTTTGGCTTGTCCTGAATATTCCCAGGCTTTCAATAACTAATACCCATTCACCAAATGAATAATGATATATCGCTTGAAACTTACCTTGGGATTAGATTTCTTTGCAGCTTTGTAACAAGCTAAAGTAGCATGTCCACACTAAAAATTGTAAATGGGCTATTGATTTTACAAAAAAAAGAAAAAAAGAAAAAATCTTACCTGTGCAGCAATTTTGCCCTTGGTCATACCAAGATCAGAGCGAACAATCAGGGTCTGTCATGACATTTCAGTCAAATCAACCATGTAAACAATGCTATATATATATACCATTTTGAAATTATCGTATTTATCGGCATCAATTTGTGTATCAGGAAGAGCATCTAATTCATCGTCACTATCTTCCATTGTTTGCTTTTCTTTAGGAACACTGGTCTATTCAGAATAAGAAACATGTCTTTTATGGTTATTATTGAACCCACTTTTTGAAGAGTACGATGACCAAGAAAGTAGCCAGTAACAAAAGCGCAGAGGGCAATAGCAGTGCTAACAAGCATACCTTTTTCCGAGATCTCTGAGCCCATTTTTTTACCTTACAAAGCAGAAGAAAAAATAAAGTGTCTTTCAAAAAAGTCTTTGAAATAAGAACACGGTCACAATAAGCCAAAAAGTACAATCCAGAGATAACCTATTTTTTTTTGTTTTCGTAATGAAGTATAGAGTGGACTAGGATAACAATAAACATACTTTGTTTGTTGAACATGTTTCTTGATATTTAGGCACAATATACTATTGATACAATTGACTTCTTTTTTGGTCTGGTCAATGACTAATGAAGAATTAAACTACCGATATCAAATTTGTTACTTGGCACACACGCAGCTTTTTTTTTCTCGCTTTCTCTTTTCATCAAAATGGATAGATATTCTCGTGGATACGACGATAGATACCGAGGCTATTATGACCGTCCTCGCTCAGACACTTATAGGCCTGGAGAAAACTACCGTAATGAAAGAGATTATAGAGACAACGGACGCAACTATTCACCCAATCCTCATTATTCATCATCTCGCTCACCTGGACATAATGGAGGATCTGGAGCAAGAGGCGATCGCTTTGGCTATTCAGATAATCGACCTTACTCTGGACACTATGGTTCAAGAGGACCTTCACCTTCACGCTCTTCCTCGCGTTCTCCTCGACGACCTTCTTATGGATATTTTCGTGGGGTTCTTCCTATGCATCTTATGGTTCAAGACGATCTCCTTCGCCTGGCAACGGTGGAAGAAGTGGCAGTTCAAGTAGAAGAGACTCTTATGATCATAGACCCTATTATTCTCAATATTCTTCCTCTTCTTATCGTGGTGGAGGTGGTAGTGATCCTTACGCACCTTATTCTTCTCGAAGGCATTATTATCCTCCTCATGGTTATGGCCCACATAGTAGTAGTAGTGGTGGTGGGTATCGTAGTAATAGTCAAGAGCCATCTATGGGACCATCATCACTACACCATCCCCACCCTCCTCTTTCTGTCTCTTCTTCTGCACAACGATCCATTCAATCAACGCCTAATTCTACAGCACCAAATTCACCTCGATATGCCTTTGCTCGAGAAGCATCAGCTGCTGCCTCTTCTTCATTCAGTAATCTACAAACACCTGCTGAACCTATGGTGTCTACACCTTCATCTAGTACTGCCCCATCTGCTCAGACAGAACAAAGCATAGCCATTGTACCTAATAAGCCTGCAAATACAAATGCACCTAATTCAACTGCATCGATCTCTAATACAACACATACTTCTACCAGTTCTAGTCCAATTCATGCCATGACTACTACTGCTACCATTACGACCGCAACTACTGCTGCTGCAACTACTGCTACAACTACTGCTGCAACTACTGCTGCAACTACTGCTGCAACTACTGCTGCAACTACTGCTACTACTACTGCTGTAGCTACTACTACTACTACTACTACTACTATTCCTGCTACCAATACGACGACGAGTACTACTGTGGTGCCTGTGGCTAGTACTCTTTCTACAACCACAGGCACTACAGCCAATAATACACCATCTACTATCAATGCACTACCACCACCACCACCTTCTACTTCATCTTACCCATACACACCTTCCGGTGGCTCTAGTAGTGCACCTTTGAGGCATGGAGGAGGACCACCTTCACATCATCACACAAGTAATAATTATCATTATAGTTCTTCTTACTACAACAATTATCACCCTTCTTCTTCTTCAACTGCAACTATGCCACCCATTCGACAACGCATTTCATGGGCACCTGATCAAGAGAAAGAAGTAAGGATACAATAGCACCATAGCTTACTAACAAAATTCAAAAGATGGATAGATATCATGTTGATCTAAAGAAACTGTTGGATGAAGAAAACAAGATTTTGACAGCTTTACGTAAAAGCAGATTTGAATTGGAATTGACCATTTGGGAGACAAACAAAATGGACCATCAATTAGAACTGGTTCAAAAGCAATGGGAAGAACATGACATGGAAGAACTTGTACGTGAAGAATCTCGATTTTCTTCTTCATCAAAACCTTTTGAAGCGACTCAGAATACTCGACTCACTATTTTGTAATTAAAACATGTACATAGTTTACTAGGCTTTTTCGTGTTCGATAGACATTCTTTCTATTGAGTAGATGCCGTGTAAAAACTCTTTTTGACCATCTGCTTGAATTTCTGCATTATAGGATGTTTCGAGTGCATGCTTGACATTGACCTTGTAATGCCAAAGACCCGCAGAACAGTGACAGAGAGCAATAGAAACAATATAAGGCACTATTTAAAATCAATACATGTTTGTATTTATGTGTTGATACTTACACCAATAAGGATAATTGCCTGAACTTTCTTGAGGTATAAAAACAAGTGTATAAGTAGATACTTTGGTGATTTGATCCAAGTTACACTATCATTTATTTTTATGTATGTGAAATAGCAGCTTAGAACTATCTCTTAGGTAAACTTCTATTAATGTTTACCATGCAATATGAAGGCAACAAAGGCATATTTTCTAATGTCAAAACAAACCTATTGAACAGAATAATGATGATGTCTTACTTATCGCTGCTATAGATTGGAAAAAGGGGTTTTTGCGTAACGCGACACCAAATAGGTTTCCGATTTTTGACCGGAGTAAGCCTTTATATCATGGTTTATTTGAAAACAGTATCAGAGACATAATCAACTTTTTTCGTACTATATATACTAGAGGAATCAGGGTTGCTATTAGCTGTACTAGCATAGTCTTTATAGACATCCTGGTAAAGTTCACCTTGGCCGTCTAAACGTATCTCAGCATTGTACGAATTCTCAAGTGCTTTTGTGATATTGATCTTGTAGTGCCATAGCCCAATAGAGCAAAAAGCAATGATAATAGTAACAATATATGGGACTAAAGAAACATGAATAAAAATGAATATTCTATTTGCATACTTACGCCAATAAGGATAACCAGAGGGTTTTGTAGTAGGTGGCACAAAGACAAAGACCAAGGTGTAAAAGCAAATAATGATGAAAATTATGGAGACAAAGACGGGCACCTTGATAGGGCGCTTAATGTCTGGTTGAGTACGACGAAGGATCAATAACCCAATGACACTAAGAGCAGAGAAAAAGTAACTACCATAACCAGCAAAAGCAACAATAAACTGAAACACAGAGCCTGGTGGAGGAGCCAGTAGAAATATCAAAGCAATCGCATAAAGCAAAGCCAATGAACTCACAGGCGTCTGAAGTCGGGGATGAACTTTACTAAAGAAGCGATCGTAGGGTAAATAGCCTTTGCGAGCAGCTTCTAATACCACACGAGACCCGGAATAGAAAATGACGCCTACAAAACCAAATGATGAAGAGCCGACAAGTACAGGTAAGACACGAGATCCAAATATACCACCTAATGCTATATGAAATAGATTGGCAGCCACAGTCAGTTTGGAAGCCTTGATCACAGCTACAGGTAGAACGGCAAGATAGGCCACATTGGCAAGCAAGTAAAGCGCCGTTGTAAGACCAAGAGCACTAATAGCACAGCGAGGTAGGTTCTTGATTGGATCTTTGAGTTCATCCAAAACGTAATTGAGATTATACCATCCTCCATAGGCGTAAATAACGTAATAAATAGCACTGGCATAAGATCCTGCATTGTCAAGAGTACCATGAAAAGAGAAGTTTTCAGCAAGATCAGGTTGGTTTGGAAGTCGACCAGCAAGTCCAGCAAAACCAACGCAAATCAAGAGAACCAATAAGCCAATCTTGATGATTGTGAATACATTACTTGCTCTTATGGCAACCTTTGCTGAGAAAACATTCAGTACAAACCAAAATGTGAGACAAAAGACAGCAAACCCACGAGCTCCCCAATCGTTGGTGTAGTTTGGTCCACCAATAGCGTAGATTATATTGCTACCAAAGACTGTCGCGCCCTACCGTAAGCCATCATAAGTATTGTATAAAGTTTATAGCTTTGCTTCATACCTGTGCAAGACCAGCTCCACGAGAAATGATACCAATCATAATAAGAAATATGAATGAAATAAGTTCTTTAGGCCGAGGGTATTGATAGCTAAGGTATTCTTGTTCTCCGCCACTAAAGAAAATGATAAGTTGAAATAGCTCAATGCCTACCAATAAGATACCTTTTAGGCAGCATGGTACCAAGCTCAAGATAGTTCCATACGCCTGTTGTAGCAAAAATAGCGCCAACAACCCAAAGTATGAGCATCATTCCACCTGAACCACAATTGATCAAAATGAGAGCAGGATTAGAAAAGATGCCAGTACCAATGATTTGTCCAACTGTGGAAGATATGCATTAAGAAACAATAAGCACAATGAAAACTTACCATTTATCATTACTCCGCTAAAATAGCCTAGATGCCGATCTAACTTTTGGTCTCCTACTGCAAGGGGCGAAAGACTTTCAAGTTGTTGAGGAGGCGCTTTAAGTCTTGAGGTAGTATCTAATTCAGACATGACATCAAAATACAGCGAGATATATGTATATATAAAAAAAAAGAGACAAGGACACAAAGAGTCTTTTTATACGATAGAAACAACTAAACATCAACAAGAGCAAAAGTTGCGCCATTGATTTCATTTACTTACTATTCTCTCGACTGTATCTTTAGGTGTTATCAGTGGTCCATTTTTTTTTTTATATCAGTCCGTGCCATAATGATGCATTAGTCCTTGACTACTTAAAAAGCTTTGTCATACATGGTGTCACAGATTGTGTGATTTGCAATCAAAATGACCATATAAAAATTATTTCGTTCTTTGCTGATCAAATCACGTCAGTTTTAAAGTTTAAATCACTGATTATTTAGTTCAATAAATACAACAGAGCTTTACTTTTTTTTTCATTTCTTTTTTTTTTCTTTATTAATTCTATCTTTTACTTTGTATCAAAATGCCTACCGTTCAACTTCAAAACGCTTCTCAGCCTGATTTTAATTACTTGCCTAACCTCAAGAACTATAACCAACGAACCCAAAGACGTTTGGCTGAAGAAAAACTTGAAAAAGAACTACCTGAAGGCTTTCCTGCTCAATTAGAAGGACCTAAACTCTGGAAAGGAAGTGACTATGAAGGCAAAGAGTCGGAATGGATCTATCAGCTTAATGAACAAGAATTACAAGAAATTGATGACGCTGTCCATGCCTTTGAAGCAACAGAGAAACCATTCTCAGAAATTTCCAAGGAGTCATTTGATTTGCCTATCTTTGGCCCAAAGATCAAAAAGCTTATTGAAGAACATGTATTGGATGGTAGAGGTTTTGTTGTCATTCGTGGACTTAATCCTGACAAGTACACTCGTTCTCAGAACATCATTGCCTATACTGGTGTTTCTGCCTGGGTTGGTAAACGTGGTCTTCAAGGTCGACATATCATTGGTAACTAGATAACTGATATGGATGTTTTCTAATTTACTTTAATAGCTCATATCAAGGATCTTGTGCCTGAAGAAGGGCTGGATGATATTAAAGCGGCTGCTTATACAAATGATTACCAAGTTTATCATACTGATTCCGGTGATATTATCTCGCTTTATGCTCTTGGTGTAGCTGAAGAGGGTGGCAGATCCCGTATTGCTTCTAGTTGGACTGTATATAATGAGCTTGCCAAGACTCGTCCTGATCTAATTCACACCTTATCTCAAGACTGGCCATTTGAACTGTAAGTAACAAATCAGGGCATGAATAGACTCTCACACATTACACACATTTAGTGATCTTCACAAGGACGATAGACCCTACTTATTGCGCCCTCTCTTGTATTACGTAGATGGCAAACTTATCATTCAGTACGCTCGTCGTAGCTTTACTGGCTTTGGCAAGAATCCTCGTAGTGAAGATATTCCTCCTATTACCGAAGCTCAAGCTGAAGCATTAGATGCACTTCACTTTACTGCTGAGAAATTCAACCTTGGCATTGAATTCCAAAAAGGTGATATTCAATACATTAACAACTTGTCTATCTTTCATGCCCGTGATGGTTATACAGATAGCGAGAAAAATCAGTAAGTGTAAACAGTGGCTTGATCAATTTACTTATGTTGTATAGACGACACCTTCTTCGTCACTGGCTCCATCCTGAAAATGCTTGGAAATTACCTCCTCAATTAGAAGACAAGTGGAACAAAATTTACCATGAAGAAAGAGAAGAGATATTCCCTCTTGAAGCAACTTCCAAAATTTTTTACAAAGAAAAATAAGATATTCTCGAATAAATAATTTGTTTCTCTCGCTCTTGTAAATAAGATTTTCTGTTTCTATTACGCAATTTTTGTTCTGTACTATTTTAGCTAAAAAAGATGCTTTATGTAAAGTATTGTTCTTATTTGAATTATACTTGAATTTAAAGTAATCATATCCTTGTATCATAAAAATTGGATTGATTTCTTTAGTCATATTACTAAAAGTGAGTCACTAATCTTATTGTATTTTTCAGCAATTAAGAGACAGTCTCAGAGAAAATAAGAGAAAATTATTGGATAAAATAAGAGAAAATTTTAGATCAATTAAGAGAAAACTGACCAATAAAATAAGAGAAAAACACAGGAAAAATTAAGAGAAAAAAAAGGGGCAATTAGTAGAAAGCTTATTTATGCTTTAATCTCATTATAAGTTTTTCTCCAGGGCTAAGCACTTTTCAAAGAATCCGAGGGAATGGTGGATCCAGCCTTGGCAGTCTTTCTTGGTTACCTTGGAGCAGGCATCCATGATTCTGGGTGTGAGTGTCTCACCAGTTTCGAAAGGTTTTCTTTTGACACCATACTTCACCTTCGACCAGAATAGCTCAATTGGGTTTAGGAATGGTGAGTATGGTGGAAGATATGCACACCTATAGCCTCTGCTTTCTATCAAATTTCTTACTGTAGCTGGCTTATGTATGGGAGCATTGTCCATTACCAAGTAAAAGCCCCTCATGTTGTTTCGGTCAAGAACATCCATCACATTACTCAAGTAATTTAGATAATGCTCGGCCCTTGTTCCAACTTTGGCTGTTGTTGTAACAACCTTACCATCTACTCTTCTCTTCTTGGCTCCCGAAACCATTATTGGCTTTCTCAAAGAAATGTCAATAATGCCGGCACTTGAGATGGCACCAAGGATGGTTATTGTAGTGCCTTTTGAAGCAGGGACAGTTGTCTTAGCAGGTGCTCCCTTCTTAGACCAGCCACGAGTGCGTGTCATGTGAAGATTGAATCCTGCTTCATCCAAAAATACGCAATTGTTCTCAAAGTCCATTTCTCTATCAGCTAGCCATTGAAGGATGGTCTCCTTTCTCTTCTTCAAAGTTTCTTCTGAATTTCTAGCAACTGAAATCTTCTCCAACTTCTTCATAGATAGTGCACAGCTGGTCCTAAGATGTCTGTATACTGCGGATGGGCTTGCAGAGAGACTTGGAAACTCTATGATCAACAACTCGTGTATTCCAGCTACAGTTGTAGTTGAACGCTCATCAACAAGGTCGATAATAAACTTCGAGTGCTTCTCAGTAAGCTCAGAGACAGTTCCCATTCTGCGTCCTCTTTTCTTCTGTTGAGGTACCTCCCCAGTTTTCTGCCACTGCGATTTGAAACGGTAGGCTGATTTTTCATTTATTCCTGTCTTTAAAGCAGCATCCTTTATAGGTACCTGTTCAACTAACAGAGCAATAAGCTTGTTGATATCCTGCTGAGTGTATACACGTCTAGCATTGCTAGCGTCGTCTTTTTTTTCAGTCAGGTCTCTGAGAGGCTTCTCTTCTTTCAAATCGCTCTCACTACTCTGCACATCAGCTTCATTTTCCTCCTCGTCCGAGCTATTACTGGGCTCATCACCCTCGTGCCCTTCCTTCAGCTCCATCGTCACATTTTCATCTAACTCCATGGCTGATGCAGTGATGTTATACTCCCACTTCTTTCTCATCATCGACATTACACTGACAATAATCTCGGGTACAGCTTCAATATCTTCGTCGCGTAGAGAGATCTCGTTCATATCATAGTCAATATCCATTTTTTGTTAATAATAGTGAGAAAAGTGCTTTCTACTAATTGCCCCTTTTTTTTTCTCTTAATTTTTCCTGTGTTTTTCTCTTATTTTATTGGTCAGTTTTCTCTTAATTGATCTAAAATTTTCTCTTATTTTATCCAATAATTTTCTCTTATTTTCTCTGTCTCTTAATTGCTGAAAAATACAATATAACCAGCCATTTGTGACCGACTTTTTCTTCTCAAAAGCCGATGAATTTCCAGCATAAACACTTCAGTGGCAAGAGCTGTCTGTTTTTTTTTTTACGAAAGTCAATAGTAGTGATATTGACATGTCAACCTGCAGTTCAAAAACGAGATCATCAGACTGCGTTTATTAATGTGGAAGAAGTTTTTGTAAATTGACCATTTTCGGGATAAGTACATGTTAAGCATTATGGTTCCAAAATTTGGAGCAATTAAATCTACTTGGTTTTGCTGCTATGTTCTTTCGTTTTAAATAAAACAAATATATACATGTGTTGAGGGCTATATAAGAAGAAGTGATGACGCCGCGAGTAGAATAGAGAGAGAGAGAGAGAGAGAGAGAGAGAGAGAGAGAGAGAGGAGAATCGTCAATCCATCGAAAACTGTTGGTATCAAAAGCATTGGCTTTGCCGTAGTTAAATTTAGACCTATAATGAAGTGAGTAAAACCAAAATGCCTTATTGATTTACAAAAGGAGAGTGACAACTTCCCACTCCCGGCTGGAGACGAACAATTGTTCATCAAGGCAGCCAGCGAATTTCTCCGGCGTAGGGCAGGGTTCAACCGTGCCATCCTCCCACAAAGACAATATACGGCTCCCACTCCCGGCTGGAGACGAACAATTGTTCATCAAGGCAGCCAGCGAATTTCTCCGGCGTAGGGCAGGGTTCATGTGTACAAAGCCTTGTGTTTTTCTTGCAGTATTCTTAACGTGTATACTTATCTTTAAAAGAGCACGAAATATTGACCTTGAAGAATTACGCCAACTTCTTAAAAGAAACTACAATACTTGAAACGCCAAACCACCAATGACACTCTTATCCATGATACTTCTAAGATATGCAATAAAACTGTTTGGTGGAAAATTGTGTATAAGATCAAAAATATAAACCATGGTTGCGATTCTCTTCCATGGATTAGTGCCAAAAAAAAAAAAAAAAAAAAAATATATATATATAAGTGCAAGTGAAAAAAAAATGAAAAAATAAACAAAAACGCGCGAAATTCTTTCGACGTCATTATCCATAATCAGAGGTCCAATTTACGGACGCTCTTCACAACATTGCAAATCACTCTGTCAACAACTTTCAAAAATGCCTCAATCAAGAGCCGCTTTAATAAACCTTGAGATTAAACACGAAAATTGAGTGATGCAAAAGCGAACTTTGAAACGAACAAAAACGAACTTTGGCCAATAAAGAAGCGAAAATTGGACTTTATAAAAACGAAAGTTGGTCGGAGATCAAAGCGAAATCAGTTCGTTGGAAAGCGAAAATTGGGGGTGGAGGCACTGTACTTGCCAATCACTCAAACAAAATGAAACGTCTGTTGTCTATGATATCGCTATGGATAACTTTTGTTTATTACTATACAAAGTGACAGAAGTAGAACATTTTGATTATAACGTCTTCCCACCTAAACGAACGGTAAACAGACATAATATACAAGATTGTTACTTATTTTATAACGCTTTTCTTAGGTATACAAGTATAATACAAAGGAAAATGCTTGGGATATTCAAGCCGCCAACCCGTAAATTTTGCATTAAAGTTCATTTTTCCCTTACTATCAAATGATTGTCTATTTTTTTATCTTTTTTCTATTCATTTATATTATGAATACAAACGAGATTGCGAGGCAAATCACTGATCGTTGGTTTACTTATCTACGCCAGCATATACAACCACTCCAAAGTGTTCAAGAAAAGTCTTTCTTGAGTCATTTGGAACGTAATGGCACAGTTGCATTTCTTTATGAAAGCAGAGACCTATTAGTATGTCGACACGCGCTTCAATTCGTAAAGACAGGAACTTACGTAAGATGTAGGATAAAGCAATGGAAGTCATTCCTCTGCAAAGACTTTATGACGAAGCAGAAGCAGAAGAAAGTGGTTCTCTTGAAGATTCGCTTGTTCGACGACTACTACATTGGTTTAAAAATGACTTTTTTGTTTGGGTGAACAATGCACCTTGTGACTACTGTTCAAATGTAAAGCGATTGTATTTTATTGCTAAATGTTTTCAAGGTATTTATACCTTTGATAGACACAAACTCAATCAATAGGACTGGGAACACCTAACGCTGAAGATCTCAAGTATGGAGCACATACAATCGAACTATACCAATGCACAACTTGTCGACAGGTTACTCGATTTCCTCGATACAAGTAATAATCGTCAACATCAATAATTTCATATAACTCAGAATTGTTGTAGTGATCCGGGAAAGTTGTTGGAAACAAGGAGAGGACGATGTGGCGAATGGGCTAACGTAAGTAGCCCCGAAAAGTTGTAACGAAAACTCTCAATTCACCTTATTCACAGTGTTTCACGTTATGCTGCCGAGCAATTGGAGCAGATGCCAGAATTGTATATGACACAACTGATCATGTTTGGACAGAAGTCTATTCTGAGTACGAACAACGTTGGATCCATTGTGATTCTTGTGAGGAAGCCTGGGATAAGGTATATGCATATGTGTGATAATTACTGAGAAGCACTCGAAGTTTATTATCGACCTTGTTGATGAGCGTTCAACTACAACTGTAGCTGGAATACACGAGTTGTTGATCATAGAGTTTCCAAGTCTCTCTGCAAGCCCATCCGCAGTATACAGACATCTTAGGACCAGCTGTGCACTATCTATGAAGAAGTTGGAGAAGATTTCAGTTGCTAGAAATTCAGAAGAAACTTTGAAGAAGAGAAAGGAGACCATCCTTCAATGGCTAGCTGATAGAGAAATGGACTTTGAGAACAATTGCGTATTTTTGGATGAAGCAGGATTCAATCTTCACATGACACGCACTCGTGGCTGGTCTAAGAAGGGAGCACCTGCTAAGACAACTGTCCCTGCTTCAAAAGGCACTACAATAACCATCCTTGGTGCCATCTCAAGTGCCGGCATTATTGACATTTCTTTGAGAAAGCCAATAATGGTTTCGGGAGCCAAGAAGAGAAGAGTAGATGGTAAGGTTGTTACAACAACAGCCAAAGTTGGAACAAGGGCCGAGCATTATCTAAATTACTTGAGTAATGTGATGGATGTTCTTGACCGAAACAACATGAGGGGCTTTTACTTGGTAATGGACAATGCTCCCATACATAAGCCAGCTACAGTAAGAAATTTGATAGAAAGCAGAGGCTATAGGTGTGCATATCTTCCACCATACTCACCATTCCTAAACCCAATTGAGCTATTCTGGTCGAAGGTGAAGTATGGTGTCAAAAGAAAACCTTTCGAAACTGGTGAGACACTCACACCCAGAATCATGGTTGCCTGCTCCAAGGTAACCAAGAAAGACTGCCAAGGCTGGATCCACCATTCCCTCGGATTCTTTGAAAAGTGCTTAGCCCTGGAGAAAAACTTATAATGAGATTAAAGCATAAATAAGCTTTCTACTAAAATACAATAACAACAAAAAAGGGCACTGATGATGTTGGTAATACAACACCATAGAGCACGCCATACGAAATTTTTTTTGGCTATCATTTTTAGATAGACATGAGCAATTAGTCAGGATTGCCCTTATGACCTTCTTGTTTGTAAATCGCGCCATAAATCAGAGAAATGGCTCATAATAGTCGCAATTTAGTGATATTTCTTCATCTTTATAACCAAGGAAAGAATATGGTAGAATCTGTATTTCACAAAATTATTGCATAATTTTGTGCCGAAATATGCAAGTTCTATGGCACCATAGAATTAAACTTTTCTTTTTGTTTTCGAATATAAGATAACAGTGTCATTAGCTTTAAAAATCTGGTTATTTCAATTGAAAAATTACTTTTTGTTCCTCCCGCTTCATGCAAGTTAAAAATAGCTCAAATACGGTAGCTTGGACAACAGACATTATTGCTGACGCTGTTGGAATTCACCAGCCAATCAAAAAGGTGGATGATGGCATCTATAATGCCAACATTGATCAAACTGAAAAATATACTTTTGCAAAGCCAATTCGTAAAGTGGCTATTGTTGGTGCCGGACCTGCTGGCGTAAGTGCAGTTTGTCCTATAAAAGATATATAGAGCTGTCTTAACTTAATGTTTATACTAGCTTCCTACTGCAAAGCTACTTTTGGACGAAGGATTAGAAGTCAAAATATACGAGAGAAATTCGGCTCCAGGTGGAACTTGGTAAGACGACTTAAGCAAGATATATATTGTATAATGATAGGTTGACATAGGATCTACCATGAAGAACAACCTATCTGTCCCGAGTTTCCGTCAGTTATCCCAACCAAAATTGTTAGACCAAGCCTGCCTTCAAATGATAAACCTTTACCCTTTAAAGAGACCAAACCTATTAATAGCAACCAAGTTCAAGAGGAATTGCTTCGTCTGAACCCACCAACTCCATGCTACCGTTCATTGAGAAACAATGTTCCTACACCTCTACTCAAATACAAGGACCTTGAATGGAAAAAGGAGACAGTAAGTCTATCGCGATTTTAATATACTCAACTTGAACTTGTTTGATTAGCCATGGTTTACTACTCATGACAAAATTTTGGAATATCTGCAAGACTATGCTTCTGCTTTCAAGTTGGATCAAGTAACAGAGTTCAATACATCTGTTGAGAAACTAGAGGAACTGCCAAATCAGGAAGGATGGGATGTGATTACAAAGCACTTTAAATACTCTCAAGATAAAAGTATGGTTGAGGTTGGATGGAAACAAGAGGTTAGCAAAATCATATTGCATAGATTTTACCTAATGTTTTATTCTATAATAGAAATTCGATGCAGTTGTTGTGGCTACTGGACATTACCATGCACCCTATATTCCTGAATTTCCCGGCTTAGCTGATTGGCGTCACAAATGGCCAAATAATGTCTTTCATTCAAAGCAATACCGTGTTCCTGAACATTTTAAGGGCAAGGTACGAATTTTCTTAGATTGCAACCTTATACTAATCTGGATTATAGTCTGTACTGCTTATTGGTAGCGGAGTTTCTGCCATTGACATTGCAAGAGATATTGATAACCAAGCCAAAACAATCTATAATTCCGTAAGAGAAAGTGATCACAAGTTTGATGAGAAATATTCCAAAATACGACAAGAGTTTTCCAAGTTTGTTCCCAAGCATGTTCAAAAAGTAGGCGATATCAAGCAATTCCACACCATTCACCAGACGAATCGAATTCAAGATGGAATCGTCGAACTGAAAGATGGTACCAAGCTTACAAATCTCGACTACATTATTGTCTGCACTGGCTATGTCTTTAACTTTCATTTCCTGGAGCATTTGCATTCAGACAACTATGTCAATGCCAATAGACATACGGCAGTAGACGACAGCCATGTACTGGTTAAGGACGGCTCTCAAGTATTTAATTTGCACAAGGATATTTTTTATATACCCAATCCTACACTCAGCTTTGTGGGTATTCCATTTCACATTGCCACTTTCTCCTTCTTTGAATTTCAATCGTATGCTGTTGCTCGGGTATACTCAGGATCTGCTCAATTACCTTCACAAGGCGCTATGAGAGCTGAATGGAACGAGAGAGAGAAGAGGAAAGGTTCTGGTCGAGAGTTTCATGCACTAGGCTCCGCTTTGGAAAAAGCTTATATCAAAGACATTATTATTTGGGTCAATAAAGATGCTGAAGGTCAACACAAAAGAATTGTCGAGGAACATAGCGATGGATGGAATGAAATTCGAAGCCAAAGCTTGATAGCTCTAAAGAAAGCATTGAACATAAGCGATTAAACTTCCATTAAAACCAATAAACATGTACAATTATACCGAATTTATTAACACAATTCATACAGATGGCAACATCACTAATTTACAGTTTTTACACTTTGATTATAGACGATATTAGCTTTTTTTTTTTGACAAATTAAAACCAACTTTTAGATGGTTAAGGTCCTTTTCAAGCTGTCTCCCAAAGTCGGGGAGATGCCATCTATAATAGCTGTAACACAAGATGATCTCCATGAGTGGACGGGGTTTTGGGGAGACAAAAAGGTACTTTTAATTTTAAGGGAGACCTAAAAAGGAAGTAACAAACCAATTTTGCAGTGTTCAGTGGGTCAGAAACTCTGTTTTTAAAGAATCTCATTACTATGTTTTTTCGGGAGAGGAGACAGCTTGAAAAGAGTCTGAAGTATGTTGAACCAACTCCCCCAAAAAAAAAAGGAAGAAAAAAAATATGTCGATGTTTAAAATAACAAGCTTCTCTCCTGCACGGCATCCGTCGTTTATCGTGCTCGAAACTACGCTCTTTGTCCTCAAAAGTGTTGTAAACTATAGTAGACCTTACTTGCCTATATTTTCTACATCCAACGACATATAACCAAATACACACTTAATAACCCACGTCCACTGAAAAGGGTCTCTCGTATATTGATTACAGTGCACAATGCACTTTGAACGCTGTTTTAAAAGCAATGCTCAAATTACGTCGATGTTCTCATCTTAGTAAACTCGGTTTCTTTTTTTTCATAAGTATCTAGCCATGGTCTTACCTGATTTTGATTGGATCAGATCTACATCGGGGACAATTCGACAATCCAAAAGCCTTTTATTTTTTTCATTTTCAAGAGCTTCCGTAGGTCCCCATGGGGTCAAAAAATGAATTTCACCCAACAGCTAAACCAATGGAGCTATTCAATTTCTGAACTTGAAAGAACATGTTTTAAATGAAAAAAAACAAGAAAATAAAAGAAAAAGGACTGTTTTGATAATGTAGTTGTCGAATAATGGGCTATCAAAGATTGGTGCATTTAAGCTGTGTTTTTAGCGTTTTTGCTCTAGAGCGTTGGACGCATATTTTGCGTATTTAATCATGTTGGTAGCTCTATTTTCTTCTGTCTTGTAGCATCAAAGAGAAGATCAAAAGTTGTCAAACGAATAATTTTCATGAGTAAGTACCCCCTTTGGATTAGAGGCTAAAATGGTCAAATTTTACATGTCGGTTTTCATGGCCCAAATCAACTCTAGAAGTACCATGAATGTTAGTAAACACTGTTTGTGGGCATTTGGAGTACTTTTTCTATGCATCAGGAGACTTTAAAGTACCCTCCCTTGTCCAAGAAAGAGAGCGTTTTTATGGATTGTTGTTTGTTTAGACCAAAGCGGACATTTGATTATGAAGAAATGTCAGAGTGATGAACATTTACGTTAGCTTTAGAATGATATATGACCATTCGTACCATACTCAGAGTATGTGCTGTATACTAAATCGCTTATTGACAACTTCAAATTGTATGCTCACTTTGTCTATAGTGAAAGGTATCGTAGTTTAATGAAATCAATCGCACATCGTTATAGGAGAATCCTATATCTTCAATGCTTATATACATATGTAATTCATTTTGAACATTTCTATCTTGTTGTTGGATGTAGACTATCTCTCTGGTTGGTATACCTCAATTGACTATTACGTTCATCAAAACCTATTTGTAATAGACAATAGCATTTTTACGTTTATTTTTCTTTTTATTTCTGCTTTCTTTTTATGAGCTCAGGTCATTAATTCAAAACGAATAAGACATCATCCTAATAGCAGCCAAAGAGGACAATGGTTTTCAATGCTTCTAGATTTAAGAATTTTCAGTCAATTCACTTTTATTGGCCCAATAAAAATTTCTATTTCCAAACGCAAAACGCGTACTTTTCTTTCTTTTTACATTCACTTTATGGCGTCACCACCTAAAAAACCTAGAATCGATATTGAATTCTATGAACAAAGGAAAACAATAGGCTATTTTGAAAAGATTGTGAATCCCTTACGTGTCGATTTGGATAAAGAAGGTTGCGATACAAGCTTCAGTTCACCTGATTTAGGCTATTTTACTGCTCATCTTCAAAAGTTCCAATTGGAACAAAAGACATCAGGCCTTCCTTATGCTTACTTTGATGTTCTCTCACTCTCTACAGAAGCACCATTGTATCATATCTTGAGGGCTGCTTACAAGTTTAAGTCGGATCATCATATTGTCGATTGGCGATGGGATGCCCATGAAGAAGTGCAGACGTATTTAACCATGATTGAGGTGATCAAACAAGCTTTAGATAAAGCTGGTTTTGAGTTGTGTATACCTCGTGTCTATTGTATGGACCAAGTTAACAAGGATACATTAGCTGTGGTATTTCAACAGCTTGGAGGTACGTCTTTATGCACATTTTGGATCATTGACCATGGTATGTTAGGTATGATAGTCAACAACATAGAAGATGCAACATTTGTTCTGTATGATGAACACCAAATATTTGATCGACATCATCCACAATGGCGTGTATGCAGCACCACAGACGATATAGCATTCATACATTGGATTGGTTTACCTGATTCATACAACACACTTGTCTCATTACAAGACTGTGATCAAGACAAGCAAGAACAATCCACACTACCACAAGACAAAAAAAGAGCTCCATGGCATGTCAAGTTCAATTGGATTCAAGACAGCCAGACATACAATGAATGGATGGCACCTTTGGATTATATCATGCTTGAACAACAACAACATGCCAGTATCAAGCGAAAAAGACAAGAGGAAACAGAAAAAGAAAACAAGAAGAACAAGACACCCGATACAATCGCACGTCAATTCATGCCTACACAACAACACGAAGTGATCATTCCATCCTATGCTGCCTGGTTTGATTTAGATTCTATTCACCCTATTGAGACCAAAGGTCTGCCAGAGTTCTTTAACAACAAGAACAAGAGTAAATCAGCCAATATTTACAAAGAGTACCGTGATTTTATGGTCAATACATACCGCTTGAATCCAATGGAGTATTTGACTGTCACAGCCTGTAGACGGAATATAGCAGGGGATGTGTGTTCTATCATTCGAGTCCATGCGTTCTTGGAGCAATGGGGGTTGATTAATTATCAAATTGATCCTACTGCTAAACCCACTGCTATTGGCCCACCTCTTGAGGGACAAGTCAAAGTGATTGCAGAATTACCACCCGCACTTGCTCAGCCTAGTGTCGACACTCTCTCCTCTTCAGAACGCGAACAAGGATCCACCCACACACATCATGCTTCTACACAATCACCACCAAAACCTTCGATAGATCTTAATTTAGACTTACGTGTGAATATCTATCAACCAAAGCATACATGTAGTGTCTGTCATACAGTATCCACAAAAGAAGGAGGTTATGTTGACCAACAATTTGTCTGCAAAGACTGTTATCAACCAAAAGAACACACGTCATACACTCCAACACAATGGACAGAACAAGAAGATGTGCTTTTATTGGAAGGATTAGAGATGTACCCAGAAGACTGGGATAAGATAGCGACTCATGTTGGCACAAAGACACGCGATGCCTGTATTCTGCATTATCTTAAATTGCCCACTGTGGATCCTACTCTGTTCTACAGAAAACATAACTGTAAGACAAAACAAGACGACGATAATCCAATCATGTCAGTGGTGGCCTTTTTGGCAGCCAATGTCAAACCACAAGTGGCTGCTTCTATCTTATCAGATCAAGCCTTGGATCAAGAGATGACAGAAAAGACAGATCATAGCGAATTAGAGACCAAGTATAGTTTGATTCATACCCAATTGACAACATTTACATCCCGTCTAAGCCAGTTTGAACAACTGGAAGCATGCGTAGATCAAGAAAAAAGACAGTTGGAACAGGAACGATTTCTTATTCGAGAAGAGCATAGAGCGATACGAAAACAAATGGATCAACTGTATGCTCGTATGTTTGCAGCAAAAAAAGAAGAAGAAAAAGAAGGCATGAAATAAATCAGGGTTTATTTATTATAAAAGTTGTTTCTCTTTAACTCCATTGCTGTCTTGTAAGGTGCTGTAATGGGTGGCTGTAAAGGGTTGAGTTGCTTATAGGATTCTTGCAGAGGATAGGTTCTGTCTGCATCATAGCCATGAAGATCACCACAGGCAATAAAGGGAACAATGGTTCGATTGGGTCCCACTAGTTCATTCATGGCATCATACTGAAGATCTAAAAGAGGATTGGCCATGGTAGGCGTATAGTTGGCGGGTGGCTGATAGTTTTGACAGACAATAAATGACTCTATACTTGAGTTACGAGAACTTCTGGGTTTACTGCATGTCACAACAGGAAAGAAAATCTTGAGTTGACTATAGAGTAACGTAATGTCTTTGCCTCGAAAGATTTTGGCTACAAATGTACCACCAGGACGCAATACATGTGTAGTAATGTTAAGTGCCTAGTCTATGTTAACCAATCGAATGATGCAAGTACTTACAGCCAACAACAATTGTGCTTGAATGTATTCATCCATATCATGAAGACCCGTAACATCAGGAGCACCATCACAGATCACCAAATCAGCCATACCACCATCAAAGTAAGAGATAATCTTTTCTGCTGTAGATTTCTTGGTAATATCCCCTTGAAGTTGAATGACACCTTCCAAGGGAGCCATGGCTTGTAAATCAACAGCTACAATTTTAGGTTCAGGTTGATCGGGTGGATGGTTTTCGCTAAAGAATGAGTGTGGTGTCTGGATTGTATATATTTACTTTAAGCGTTTAGAGAGAACTTGAGACCAACTACCAGGTGCAGCACAAAGATCAACTGCCTTTTGAACACCTAGAATCGTGTGTGTTTAGTCTCGAATGGACAGACGAGATCCTTACCTTGTAAAAAGTTAAATTCTTCGTCTAATTGTAACAGTTTGAAAGCACTTCTTGCACGCCAGCCTTCTTCTTTAGCAAGGCGGTAGTACTAACTAAGCTTAGTCATGTGTGTGTGTGTGTGTAAGTGCAATGACAACTTACGACGTCTCTTTTATCTTTGGATGATTTACCCATGTTGAAAACAAGAACAAGAAAAAAGAAAAAAAAAATTTATTATGGCTTTATTTTATTGATCTTCTTTCACAGGTGGAGGACCACAAGGTTGAAGCATTTTCTAATGAATGTCAGTAAATCACACAAAGCAACAATAGATTACCTCTAGCATGTTCAATTTGGCGCGTGCTTTTGTCTCATTTTCAGCAATACTAATGTAAGAAAGCATTGAATTGTGACCTACAAATGAGGCAAGTGAATCTCTGTATTGATTCGACACCCATTCACTATATAGAGAATATGTGTGAGTAAGAGTGATTCTTCATACATGTATTTCTTACTGTTTAATGGTATCAGCATGGCCAGTACCAACGTATTTTGATTGCACTAAAAGAGATGAATAGTTAGCAACAAACTCATGGTTGTAAGTAGCCGTTACAGTGTTCAATCTGACTATTTATGTTGAGACGATCCTATCACGAAGAGTGTGAATATGGCATTGTGTGTCTAAATTTGCCTATTACCATGTAGAAAACTAAAGAAAAAGAAAAGGAAAAAGAAGTGTATGTGACTCCCTTATCTGAAATTCACTTTATTCATAATATACAACAATAATAATAGCAATAAAAGATAGTTGTATATATATATATATATATACATATAACTGAATATTAGCCACTATTCAACATAAGTAAATAAACATAGAACAGAGGGGATATGGCTGACACTGCTTATGTAATTCATACATTTAAATGAGCGAACCATTTCTTACCCCCCTCCTTCTCCCTTTTTTTTTTCTTTGTTTCTCATCTTCATACCCCTTCCCCTCAACAAGATGACCATGGAAAGTATTCACCCACATCATACTAAACCACAGAAAGGCATTATGGAAATGGAGCAACTTATCACTATGATGCAAAACCATAAAGTATCAGAGGATACAGCATTATTTGATTTCAAGGCACCTACTACTCGAATCATACCCAATCATAACAATACCAGTCGTTTTATGCCTTTTTCAGAATTCAAATTCTCGTTTGAAGCGAATATTACCCATACAAATGGTACTCGAAGTTATAGTTCAAGTAGTAGTGATAGTAGTGATAGTCAGCATATTCAGAATGATATGGGTAGTTGTGTCTCTATCAATTGATTTTGTACTTATAAACAAATTAGAGTTCATGGATACTAAACCACAGCACCTGATCAACCGAAAAATTCTACCTTTACCTAAAATTCGCTGGAAGACACAATCAACAGAAAATATCAAGCCAGTTTCATTAGACACAAACCTATTTCGTCTTCCTACATCTGCAGACACAAGCACACACCGAGAAAAGGCTAAAAAAATGAAATGTTCAGACAATAGCAGCCATAAACGAAAAGAACGAAACTGGAAAGATCACCTTATCAAAAAAGATATATCCCTTTTGGAGTTACCTATCCATCACAAGAAAAAGACAGATCCTATCGTATTGCCAAACAAAAACACAGCCAAAAAGACCAACCAAAAAAAGACGAAAAAAAAAAAGAAAAAAGAGGAAATGGCACCAGGTGGGTTTTTGTCTTCGGATATCACTTTGTTTCATAGTTCATCTCTGGAGGATGAATGGATATGTCTGTTTTGTCAATACGATATTTTGATGAACGGACTAGAAGAGGCAAGGCGAAAAAATGGTTATTATCGTCGAAAACGAGAGAGAAACAGACGGCTTAAAGAAGCAGAATTAAAAAGATTAGGCTTGGAGGATTCTGAAGAAGAAGAAGTAGTAGTAGTAGAAGGAGAGAGCTGTAGTCATCATCACTAATACATAATTATTTTATACCATTATTATTGTACATGTTTATTACAAATAAAGAATTATATCGTCTCTAGTTCTTTTGTATATCGAATGGCATCCTTCTTGTACCGACGAACTTCTGATATGGCTTCATCTCTATCCTGACTAGTCAATTCATACCAAGATGTATTGCCTATCTTGTCTTCTAAAGAGGCTGGTATGTAGGGTTCTGCTTGTACTATCATTTCCTTGTTCTTTGCATAGACCAAACAGGCTATATTGTCTTGCTTGATTTTGGCTGACACGACTTCAATAGTGGCTATGGTTGGATCAGGAGGCATATAATACTGCCTAAGCTCGTCTTTGCTGATATTCGCAGTAAATCGTTGATTATCAATGACGCGCCGAAAAATACTGTTCTTATGTATACTTTGGTTCAGAATACGTTCCTCTATAGTGGATGCTGTCACTAAGCGATAGACATAAACAGGCTTTGTTTGGTTATAACGGTATATGCGGCCAATACTCTGTTCATCATACAGTGGATTCCAGTCTTGATCGACAAGCACAATACGGTTAGCAGCTGTCAGATTGATACCAATAGCAGCAGCCTATGGTGTGTCAGATTCGATATAGTCAGAATCACTTACTTTAGCAGACAGAAGCATAATGCTCACATCTTGATCTGTACTGAACTTGTTGATGATATGTTGTCTTTCCTAATCTCTCTTCTATCAGGATATAAGGGTCTGCATGAAATGACTTACATTGCCTACTGTATGACCATCCACCCGCAGTGCTTTCATGCCAAATACAGGTAAAATATGTTGAATATAGTCTAAACATGCTAAACTATGGGACACAACTACTATTTTCTCTTGGATGAGACTACATTCAATAGCAAGATTGGCTACAAAAGTCATTTTTCCAGAGCATGTCCAAGATTCAGCATTCAACTGTTCAAAATATTCAATCATAGGTTGGTTTGTTTCTAAAGAAAGCCATTGAACAAGTTCATCTTCTTCATTCTCTTGTGCTGCTATGTCTTCTTCTATATCTTGAACTGCTACTTCTTCTTCTATATTTTGCTGGTGTTGCTTCATCTCTTTATCCAGTTGCGCATTTCTTTTTCTTTCTATTCTCTTTTGAAGCAACTACACCATTGGGATGAATAAAACAATACATTGTGGCGTGCTACTTACATTCTGAAAGATCTTGGGGTGATTACACATGGACCTCAAGACTAACAAAGCAATCAAAGGGCCTCCATTCTCTACTATACCATTCAATAAATGAGTGTATCCTTCCAGCTGTACTTGGCTCAGCTTAAACTTGACAAGATATTCATGCTTAGGAGGCAATTCTTGTCTTAGGATTGATTCATCACGACGATGAGTAACTTTGTTTGTCATCAATTGTAAGGTATACAACTTGATAGCCGCTGTTTTTTTCTTTGTCTGGGGGAATCACTGAAGCAGTTCTCAATGACATTGACAAAATGAGCTTTAAAATGCTCAGGTGTACCTAATAAGCCAGGAGAGACAAAGCTAATCATATAATAATATTCAAGTAAATGGTTCTGTAAAGGATAGCCAGTCAGACAAATACGGGATGGTGTCTTGAATTGAGTGACAAGCAGAGCAAGTGCTGTGGTTGAGTTCTTGATACGATGACCTTCATCCAACACAACTATATCAGGCCCAGGGTTCAGTATATAATGACCAAAAGAATTTTCGCCTATGCTTGGCTTCTTTTCGGTCAAGAGCGCACGGAATTGTTCATAGCTCATAAGCATCACACCGCCGTGTGTATACCAGTAGTGAAGAAATTTGATTCTTTTCTCTCGAATCTTGTTGCCTCCTCGAATCGCTTTTATAAGATGTCAATCATAGTCTCGTAAAACACAGACCAACTTACTGGAAAACATAAAAACTTCACCAATCGTATCCTCAATATCACCAGCAGACCATTTTCGAAATTCTTCTGCCCAGTTAGACAATGTCACTAAAGGTCCCAATATCAAGACGCGGTTACCCTAAAGAATGACATGAATATCAAACACTGGAACCCTACACTTTGCTGTCTTACAGCAGGAAATTGAAGCGAAGGATATTTCCTTAATTGTTGATAAATAGTAATCAACAAAGCAATGGTCTGGAGTGATTTACCAAGTCCCATCGAATGACTCAATAAGCAACCTTTTTTGTCTTTACACACACGATCCCACATAAACTTGAGACCTTCAATCTGATGCTTTTTCAAGACGCGTCGATAAAAAGGATCCAATGGAAATTCAATGTCTTTAAATGCTGTCATGATCTGTGGATCACGCTCTATGGTTTTCTCTGTTGGTTTATCATCAATGTCCAACAGTGCATGTAATCTACGTCTTCTCTTGTTGCGTCGATTACGAGGAAATAGATCTTCTGCTTCAAAAGGAGGATCGAGTTCGTTGGGGAAATAATAAGCAAGGGAAGCATGGCTACCAAGTATGCGAGTCAAGATCTTGTTGGGCTCCATTTATTTCAACAAGTAGATAAAAAAAAAAAAAAAGATCAAAATTTCCAAAGAGAAAGGATTAAGCATGATCACCATGCATCGAATGTCGAATAGCCTGTTGATATTCAAAATGTTCAACAAGATCCCAGTCTTCATGATCTTGCAATGCTTTAGAAGGCACTACCTGTTCATGGATGAGTGAAAATGTTATTCAGGATCGTGTTCTTGCCTCTTCTACAGGATTATTTTCCCATAACACTGTATATTTCACTTGTCCTGTTGCATTTTTAAACTTTTTTACAACGCGTTCTATTCGCTTATGTCTATATTTTTGTTTAATCAGTGTGCGTTGGTGTTCTCGTTTCTTGTCTTCATCGCTCTCTTCATCTAATTCAGGTGGAATGTACATGCGAATGGTATCTGGCCGTGCATATTGATCACGCATTTCTTCAGGCAAGACAGGCAAAAGTATTTTTTGCATTACGTTGTCTGCAATATTAGGATATACCACTATTTGTTCTGATTTCATGAAAGAAAAAGAATTTTAATTAAAAATACATAGAAATGAGTGTGGAGTATTATAGCATAGAGAGGTAATTTTTTTTTCTATTATTCGCAAATCATATGCAATAGATCACTGACCATTTGTGGGCTTACAATAGAGTTTTCTTTTAGAGAACCAAAGACAGAGCCTTCAAATGCACTAAATCCAATTTGTTCAAGGTACATTTGCTGTTGATTTGCACGCTCAGCTGTATAAAAGCCCTTTTCAGAGAAAGCGGTGATTAAAATGTCCTTGACTGCGTCTAATAGAGTGACATTATCACTCGAAACAACGATTGAGTTCATCTTGGGTGTGAGTGAATCATATCTATTGATGAATGAGCAACGTATTTTGAGTGTTTGAACTTACACTAAAGCAAAGATTTCAGGTATAGCAACAGCAGCTTTTGAAAGAAACCCATATAAAAATAATCGTTCTGCTTCATTATCAAGTAAATTGAGCATGCCTACCAAGAAAGAAACAAGCAAGATACTGATGGTCTCATTAGGAATATCAATCGATTGCCAGATCAACATGTTAGCATCCATAGGGCCATGCATGTTCTCCAGATCAATATCATGCACACCAGCTAATCTTAGCAATTCCCTTAAAGCATCATTCTTGGCTGCAAAGGGTAATAGACCGCCAAAATACCCTAGGCATCGAGCATCTACCTGGTTGGTACCTGTTGAGACACACTTGGTCTCAATCTCCAGAAACGCACTTAGACATGAAAAGATACTATCGCGTGCATCGGCATACTGAAATCCTCTAAGCAACATGCCTGCTACAGCAAATGTAAAATTGGAATCAAAACTGATGCCAATCGTACTATCGACGCGATGGGCAATGTGGACATATTTGGCACGGACCTGGAGCATGACTTGTTCCACTGATTGGTTTTCAAAGCATTTGTGCGTATCGAGTGTACGCAATGTGGCGTGTAATAGTTTGATAGCATGGGAAAAGATGCTAGGGATGTTCATTTGTGTCATGCCCATCGCAAGCCAAAACATGGGCTTCAAATAACGTGATTTGATAGACAGATTGTCAATGATGTTGGTTAAGCACATCAAGATACTAATCACAAGATGAGGGCTGTTTTTATCAAACCGTGCAAGTTCGTTGCGCAACACAACCAAGATTTGAAACAGCAAGTCATCATCAATTTCGTCTTGAGCAAGGCAGCCCAGGATAACAAAGGAGCGTGGTTGAAGGGCAGGATTGAACTGGAATGTCATGCTTGTCACTAAACTCATCCATCGAGCTCGCCATGAATTAGCAGTATCTATGTCAAGGTCAATCAAATGTAGTTTTGTCTAGCTTACTTACGTGTATCAGGAGAAGCATACTGAATAGTATCTAACAAGAGTCGAATAATGACTTCTAATGAAGACAAATCCATGAATTCCATATCGTCAGTCATGGTACTTTCTGTGATAGTGAATGCATTGGCATACGACTTGTTGAGTCCAAAATGAACACGATATTTGCCATCGCATACATCGTCCAGGATATATTTGAGCTTCTTGCGGTTTTCAGGACTTACACTCAGATTGGTCACTAAGGTATGAATCAAATTGACGACCAATTCATGGACAGAAGAGCGAATAAACGTAGGACCTGTAGAGACTGTCATGGCTACGAAATGAAAGATTTCAGTGACTAAAGGCTTTTGTTTGTTGGTGGAATGGAAAGAGATCATGAGCATAATACGAATCCAACAACTGATTTCAGGCCAAGAGGAATGTTTAGGAAGACTAGGACGACAGTTTTGACATGTAGCAGTCAGTGCCTTACGGGCACTTCGGGTAATTTTGCCTCGCATACTAGGTGTATTCAATGTCACTAATGTATTGGCCATGGCTTCTGCTTGTGGTGAACCAATACCATTCTCAATTGAGTACTGTACGGATTCTTCAAGGATCAGGTTATGAAGTTCATCAATGTACTTCAATGTATACCAAATCTTTTCACGAATATGCGCAGTGACCTAAATAAACGTCAATCTTGAAGAACGCTAATTGCGATTCACTTACCTTTGTCCTTTCAGCAGTAATAACAATGATGGAACGAATGACATCCCTCACTTTAGTAGCATCTTTTGCACAAGGAGCATGCAAAAACATAGAAAGATTCTTGAGCCAAGGCTGAATATAATCCAATGTCAAGATTTGAGGTACTAATTCTTTACTAGACCGATTAAAACCTAATAAGGCTTCGTTCAAAAATTCAAGTGTCAAATGGGTTTCTGTGTTGGCCAAGTTTTCACTCACGCCCACAATAAAGTCTGTACTGTTATAAGGAATACATAAATCTACACACCGTTAGCTTTATGTTTGATTCTAGATAAACGAACCTCGAGCATTCATCAGTTTGTGATCAATGCTAAATCTGAAGAAGATACAAAGAGAACACAATAGATTGTAGGCAGCAGAGCGCAGTGCAGGATTCTCACTTCCCATATTTAACAATGCCATATTCAAGATTCTACCTGGGACATCTGTAGGACGAATACCATGGTTTGTTTCAGTCAATTGAGTATCGAAGTTCTTTTTACGGTTCAAGAGATATTTGTAGACTTCTTCTCGATTAGGAACTACAAGTACAAGTGTGGCCCTTCCTGAATCTGTAATAATATGGATTTCTCCTTCATTACTTGCTTTTTTGTTGGGTGGAACAGGCGGTAAAAAGATATTGGCAATATCAGTCATACCATATACATTGTTCAAAACAGTATTTAGGCTCCAAAATATCTCTTGTTCTTTAACCTAAAGAAAAACCTGTAAATGAAGGGATGTTTTCCGAGCACAAGTTACCGTTTTCACCACAAAGTAAGAAGGACCAATTCGAATCTGAACAGGGATCATGACCTTAAAAGCGCTTACGAGATAAGCACTGGTGATAGACATTCCACTTTCCTTTTCAACATCAACTGCAGAAAATATAAAATTAATATACATATACAACACATCATCTATACTTGCATGTATCTTTAGGTAAACGAATCTCTGGCAAGGAAATGTACTGTGCAAGTTCATTGACGGTGGTTGCAAATCGAGTGCGCTTTACCAGCTTGTTTGTCAAGATACGAGGCAGTTTCCGAATATAGCGCTGCATATGAAAGTTGGGATTAAACATGTGCATTGCCACTAAATAATCGTTCATTTCACTAAAGATAAGCTGAAAGAACTGGTTTAGCCAATGGATAGGAAGCTCACAACTCTCTGTGAATCTTGATAAATCAAATAAGAGTTCAAATGGCTGGTTTAAATGGGGCTCCATCACCTAAAGATACTTGAGTTAAAAACGAGATTATATCAGTCAAAACTTACACGTAGCATGTAGTATACCAGCAATTCAAAGTCAAAGTCATCACCTACAACATTGCGGCAGATATAATAAAACACCGGACGGCCATCCTTGGAAACGCCACCTTGGTAAAAGACATTGAGTGAGTTAATATTAGAGAGATCACGATGTTTGTTGCGTCTCATAAATTCACTATAGAAATTATTGCTGTTGACCAAAGCATAATTGCGGGATGTACTAAGTTCTGTCTTTGCAATCTCGTTTGGTGGGCCCAGTTGAGCCAAAAGATTGGAAAGTTTATCCATGGTTCTCTTCCATTCCAACAGTTTTTGAGTATCTGTATTGCTTTTAGCACGACGCACAGACAATTCTCTAGCAATCTTGTCGAGATTTTCAGACATATAACGATGCAAGTTCATAAAAGCAATATCATCCATATGAACACCTCTGGATTCTTCTTTTTCTGGACAAGGACCAGGTACCATTGAGATTTCACGCAGAAAACTAGCGACACGATACAAATTGCTTGTGATAAAATCATTTAGGGAAATCAAATGGGTTTCTTTAGCACCAAACATCATATTGTTAGCCAAGTTTTGCATCATACGAGTCGCTTGCAATAAGAGTTTACGAACAGCTTTAGATCGAGGCAGAGAAGACTTGGAAAATCCACATGTTTCAGGTGTCAGGATAGCAGGATTAAACAATCGTAAAAACACAAATCCACCTACAGCTGTCTTGGAAGCATCAGGAAATCGTTTCGACACAGCTTCAGAAATTAAGGCAAGTTCTTGGCGAAAATACTTGGGTGCACTGGACGTTGAATTACAAATGGTATCCAAAAAGATTTCAGTGGCACGGCACACATTTTGTCTATTGATGGAGATACTTTCATGAGGGCTGATTTTCTGAGGATCCATTTCCCAAGACACACTTTCTTCAGGTAAAGAATTGATTAGTTCCATGGCAGGTTGTAAAGTAAACCGAACATAGTCAATACATGATTCGCGCGCAAAGATAGAAAGAAGCTTAGTAGCCACATTGGTACCTCTAAATAAAGTAGCCTCTTGTTCTGTTGTAAAAACTTCACGGTCTACGATTGTCTTTAAAAGGGTCAATACTTTGCCCTTAGATTCAAAGCACTGAAGCAACACCTCGGCTACACCTTGAATATCAGAAGCAGGACATACATCACACAAGGCAATAGCGACATCAACATCTGCATTCACTAACAATTCGGCTAGCTTCTCATATCGATCCGCAACAATGTTTTCAGCAAGCGTATCGAATTGAGCACCTTGATTTAGAATATTGGACAAGACTTTCATAAATGCAGTGCGAGTACGAGCATCTTCATGATAACCCATAGCCAAAGTGGATTTAAGACCAGCATCTACGTTAGCGCTGAGTAAGTTGGAGATAGCATTCACAGCAGATTCTTTCAAAGGGCCCCAATACTGATACGATTCAGAGGGCTTGGATAAACTGTGCAAATTGCCGTTCTGATTAGCAACAACATTGGAGCCAAGTTGTATCATAGTATGACTGGATTCTAATTCATATCGATGACATCTGTCCAAGAGTTGTGTAAAGAACGTAAAGTACTTTTGAAATAACCTGTTTTTGCTCATAACTCGGTCTGCATCACGTCCTTGATCTGTAGTTTGAAGAGGTAATTTGTGTAAAAGAGCAACAATGGCTTTCAGGCATACTTGATCCAAATCTCGTTGTACTTCTCTGTTTTGTACACTGTTTGACGTAGCACTAGACTTGGTCATCACGCGCTATAGGATAGTCTTAATTAGCACAACCACTTTTCTTTCTTATACTTACTAAGGTAAATCCACTGGTCCATTCTACAATGATTTCGAGCAGTTTATTTCGCACCTTAACATCATCACGCACAATCACTTGCTCCTTTTTTAGCATAAGCACCTCTGTTAAATGACACATCATAATCATCACACGCATGGATGTATAGTTTTCATGTGGCAAACGATTAATGTAGTTTGCGAATTGGATAATTAATGTGCTGAAATCGATACTGAGCAAACAATCATTAGGGTCTACTAATCGATCTAGGACCATCTTGAGCACTAATACTGCTTGTTCAACAAATAAGGTGTTGCTGTTATCACAAATAACGTCACCATCCGCTGTAAAACAGTTGGCCATGGTGGCTTCCAAATGATGAAAAAGAATGCTGTACAGAGAAGGAGAAAGATCACCACCCAATGTATCCTTGGCACCTTCACGAATCACCACATTATCAGACGTCAGTAATTCAATCATTTCAGCGATAAACTTCTCAATCATACTGGTATTGCGGTTAGGAGAAGCAATACGATCACTCATTTTAGTACGTCTACCCGCAGCCTCGTCTTCTTCTTCCATCATGATATCAGCAGCCATTCGACTTCCGCCTAGAGCAGCTAAAAATCCTGTATAGTTTTGCCATTCTGTCTGCTTTTCGTCATCCGTCTCTATTCGCCCCACAGGTATAGGTGCTGTAATACGAGGTGTGGATGTGGAACGAAGTTTTTCATGACGCACAAGTCCACCAATTTTCTTGACTGAAGATGTGGATGAAGTTGTTGAGCTGACAATATCGTTTAAATTCGAAAGTGACTCCATGCCAAATCGACTGACAATCTGCGTCAACAATTTCCATCGTTTCCAGACCTCTTCCCAAGCAGCTAAAATAGCAGGTGTAGGTGTGTTGATCAATCTCAGATATTTACGAACACGCTTCTGTTGTGCCTTTCGACCCACAAATGTCTGTTTACGAATGCCTTGTACTACTGGCTCTTCAAATGACAAATCCTGATAGATTTCCATATTGTGACTGAAGCTGGCTAGACTCTCGTTGCGTGAGGCTGTATCAATCATCATATCCTCATCAATCAATTTGGCTTCAATACATAGATAGCCCAAGCATTTGACTGCTAAAGAACAGACTTCGGGTGCAGGTGAACACAAGGAGACTAAAAGAGCAATCTCGAGTGTAATATTGGCCTGAAGTCGTTCATGGCCTTCAGTAGTTTCATATGTTGTTTCCTAGTCATGATTTGCGTTAAAGCCTTGTATTTGACTACATCAATACTTACAATGACGCTGTTTAAAAAAGAGTTTCTAGAAACCAGGATTTTAGCCAGTAATTCCAATAAGCATTTAGAAAGTCCTTCGTTTTGACGGCAATCAAGAACCTGATAAGCAATCGTTGTTACTGTTTGACATGAGACCTTCCAAAAGTTATTCACAATCGTAGAAGACGGACCCCAATGGCCAATGTTTTCTGCATTATGCAATTGACCTAGACAGTCAACTGTTGCTTTGCGGACTCGTTTATCGGAATATCTCAGCAAATTGATCATACAAGTCATGATAGCTGCATTTTCATCCACACGGGCTGGATTTTGCTTTTCACCCTAATCATTTTTTGTATCAGCGTCTCTCATGCCTTTTGTATTCACTTACCAACAAGACACATAGAGGATCCAATCGAAACAATTTAAGCATAGATTGTAACAGTGTTGCTGTATTCTGTTGTGACTGTCTTTTATCGTAGTTACCATTCATTAATTTTTTAGACCCAGAAGTCGTTGTTGAAATATCGGATCGTGCGGTTGAGTTGAGTTCAGCTTTGACAGTCTGGATAAAGATGCGTCTCAAGGGCGTACAAATAGAATCGTACATTGAATCCAAGGTAGGGTTCCACGACAATGTTTGTTCTTCTGTTGAAACCATAGTGAGACATGCATGCACAAACGCTTGCTTAAAGACTACAGGCGCGTCATCTTCCGCTAAACTAGGAACTAAATGAGCTAAGGTACGTTGAGAGTCTAAGCGCAATCTAGCCAAGAAATAGTCGCTCACAAGCGTTTGATAGCTGATAGTATAACCAAGACTGCTTGATAAGGAACTAGCGGTATATGCTCGAGAAAAGTCCCATACTTTTTCATATAATACATCTTCCACATCAGCAGCAATATGTCTCAAAATACTGTCTTCATGAGGAGAGATATAAGTGGCTGCTTTGAAAAGATCCACATAACAAATGGCTGAGATCTCTTGTGTCTTAGTCGACTGTAGTGCCTTTTTTAACTGACGAGGGAATCCAGTCTACATCATATGAGTATCACAATTTAACATGTATAACCTACTCTTCGGTTTTGCAATCCTCGACTGTCATCCAAAAAAGCTTGTACTAAAAGATCAGGTGATAAAGCCAATAAAATAGTCTGTAATGGCCATAAAATAGCCTTTTTTCTAGAATTGTCAGCAGCTACATTACACATATCAAAAAGGATCTCTGAACCAGCCAAAGGTCTACTTGTGCTACTGGCGCAAATTTCAGCAAATTGAGAAGGTTTCATTTCCATCCATTTCCAAATAGCGGATCGCATCATTCTTGCAAACAGCAATTTGCCCTGGATTCGCATATTTAGAAAATATGGACTCAGATCTACGTTATTGTCAGCCAGATCCAAATCTTTTAATAACTCACCTGATAAAATGGCGTGTAATTTAGGTATGTCGAGACAAGCAAAAGCCAAAATCCTAACTTCAGGAGGATTCCATTCAGAATTTTCGCTTACGGCGCCGAGGATATTCACAGCGTTTTTAATCTTTGCATAATAAGTGGACCAATTACTAGCACTGATATAATAAAGAATTTTCCCTGTGGTAGTATACACTTCTCGTATGTATTCAAGTGTCTGTGTGTCTACTTTAGCAGCCATGGCCAAAGTATCGTTGGCTGTTTCGGAGGATAAAAGGGCGAGTTGATCATTGCGTTCTTCAATCATATGCATTTGACCTAAAAATCGAGTCATGAGCGATAAAAGAAAGGTAACGAGGGCTTCATCAAGAGCTGGCGGATCAATGAGTGTCTCGAAATTTGATTGTCCAGAGAATGCTTTGGCTGAAAGTGAGGAAGAAGAGGAAGATGTGCCAACATAAGTACCTGTCGCTGCTGCTGCTGCTGTTGCCTCTTCTGTTGTGTTTGTTTCTCTTAATTGCTTTCTATACCAAGACCAATGATGTTGTAAACAAGCTGACAATAATCGCAAAATAAACAGCTGTGACTGGAGTACATCATGAGGAATATAAAAGTCGCTTACAGCTTGTGTTGATGGCTGAACATTCTTCGAGAAAGAATTGATAAATCTGGGTGATAAAAAAGAGAAAAAAAGCTTACTTTAGTAATAGATTCCAATACAAGTGCAAGCTGATTGACAATAATGGGAAGTTTATGAATCGACAATTCAATAATAGCAGCCACTACATTATTGTTAGCTGATATAGAGTCGTTTGCAATCTTACCTGTCTGCTGTGTTACTGAGTCTTGCTCTAGTACTTCAAGCGTTCGGCCTGCATTATTTATCGGTAACGTGTTCAATGCATATGACTTCATATATTTACTCGAACTTCAACTCGTTTTATTAGGCTAACTATCAACTTTGCATTTGCCCTCATACTAGTCTATTTGAAACAAAATCAGAGGTCAAAAATGGCTACAGCCGACAAGTACTACCAGACGAGGCTTCTTGTTAGATTTATGTTATAAGTTTATGTGAAGAACGAGAGAGAGAATGGAAACAAGAAGAAAAAGAAAAGAAAGCGAAAAAAGAAAGGAAAGCAAAAAAAAAAAGAGAGAGAGAAAAAAAACGAGATAATTCAATCACTGCAAAAGATCACTTTGATCGCTGCTCCCACACCCTTTATTTATTGCGCCTTTTAAACTTTTTTTTTGGTTTCATAATCTAATCGCGCCCTGTACAACATTCTTTTATAGCTTATTCTTTTTGATATCTTTGTTCTCTTTACGCTGTTTGATTTATTTCTATTTCCTCTTCTACTTATAATTTCTCATTCAGATGGTTTCTTCCTGCTACAACATTATTTGAGACGTCTGAATCTACCAATGACTCACAACAGGGAGAAATAAGTTGAAATTTAAGCAGACATTACACACAGCGGCAGATAAATATATTCGCTCCGCAATCACACACACACACAAGAAAAAAATATATAAAATAAAGCCAGGTGCACCCTTTGTCGTAGTCCATTATGCACAGATTATTAGCTTGTTCCACCATAAAGCCAGTATCTCGCTTTCCTTTACGCTTATACTATTCTACCGAAGTAACGAAGAGTACTATCAAGGAGGGATGGGAAGCTGTGATTGGTATTGAAGTCCATGCTCAGATTAACACGAAAACGAAATTATTTTCAGGTAATCGTAAACTGACTCGATCTATACTTATATCACTAGATTCCTCTACTTCTTATAATGATATGGTCAATACGCACGTATCTCCCATGGACGCAGCATTTCCTGGTGTGCAGCCTGTAAGACAAGTCCTGGATTGATTTTTTATCTAATTTTTTCTTAGCGCTTAAATGATCGTGCTGTTGAATTGGCTGTTAAAACAGCTCTTGCTTTACAAGGACAAGTTCAGAAAAAATCAACGTTTGACAGAAAGCATTATTTCTATCCCGACCTTCCTCAAGGATACCAAATCACACAACAAAGAGGCAAGTTGAACATATATACCAATGACAAGCTAAAGACTGTTCAGAACCCATTGCTAGAGGGGGATATATCAAACTGACTCATCAAGATGGTGTAGAAAATCCAATTCGTGTCGGCATTCATCAACTTCAACTGGAACAAGATACAGGCAAGAGTTTTCATGATATGCGGCCTGGTGAAACATTACTTGATTTAAATAGAGCAGGCACAGGTTTAATGGAGATTGTAACAAAGCCTGATCTCAGATCATCTTATGAAGCTGGTCTTCTTGTCAAGAAACTACAGAATATATTGCAATGGGTTGGATCCTCCAAAGCCAATTTAGAAGAAGGATCTATGCGTTGTGATGTAAATGTATCTGTGAGAAGAAAGGGAGAAGGATTTGGAACACGTTGTGAATTAAAGAATCTTAACCGAATTCGAGTCTTGTCAATGGCCATTGATGCTGAAATCAAGCGTCAAATTGAAGTGATTGAAAATGGAGGGCAAATTGAAGAAGAAACGCGAAGATATGACGAAGGGAAAAATACAACATTTAGACTTAGAGACAAAGAAACTGCGCCTGATTATAGATATATGCCTGAACCTGATTTACCGCCCCTTTTGTTATCTCAGGTTTGCTATAATATAAGATCAAATTTGACATTTATGCTTGAATAGGACTATATTGATAAAATAGCAAGTACACTATCAGAATTACCAGACGAGTGCTTAGACAGAATTATTCGACAATATGATCTTAGTGTAGCCAATGCCAATTTATTACTGCATGAATACAGGTGCGTGGACTTTTTTGAACAGGCAAGTTTTTTTTTTTTTTTTTTTTTTTAAAATGTCGATTATCCATTAACATGAATGTATAGATTTGTGTTGGCCGAAACCCAAAAATAGTATCCAACTGGTTAGCTTAGTCTATTGGAATGTCAAAATATGAGTAACACGATTATGGTAGGACACTGAACGAACTTTCAGGTGCGTTGGCATCCAAAGATATTCCATTTAAAGAGAATCCTATTTCTGTGAAACGTTTTGGGAATTTGATAGATCTTGTCCAACAAGGAACAATTACAGGTTATTATTTCCTACTTTTATCTATAGCCTATCTTATTGTGGTTTGATAGGCAACACTGGTAAAGATGTACTTAAACTTATGTTGACAAACCCTTCAGAGCCTTTGGAGATTGTCAAGGAAAAAGGATGGCTTAGGATTACGGATAAGGTGCAAATAAAATCACTGTGTGATGAATTAATTAAAAAAAATGAGACCAAGGTAGAAAAAAAACGTGTGTCTAGGTTCTAATACAGAATAGGTCAAAGCAGTTCAAAGTGGTGATTTGAAACTCTTTAAATGGTTTATTGGTCAAGCTATGGGTCGAACAAGAGGAATGGCTGATCCCAACACACTGAATCTTGTATTGAGTCAAGCTTTAGGTTGGTCTTCTTATGAAGATATGATGAGTAATAGCAGTAACAAGTTGAAGAGCGAGAAAAAATGAATCTTATTGGATGACAAGAATAATAAAGTTCACTGTTAATCTAATAGTGCGGGTAGTAAAAGATAAGACTTGATTTTCATACAAAGTATAGAACCTTTTTCTAAAAGTGTAACAATGTTAAGTATAGGAATAATGAAATTTCTGCATTTATACCCATCCAAATCTTAATACATGGATCGAGCTCCTTCTTTAGTCAGACTAGTATTTACTTTGAATTTGGAGCATGCGTTTATACACCTTTTGTTCAATGTTTGTCTCGGTAAGAATACCTTTTTTAATTGACATAATGATTGGTTACTGAATCCTTTGTGTGCCTTTTCTTTAACAAAAATAATTCCCAGCATAGAAATTGAGTTTTCTTTAATTGAATCAATTCAAACTCCACATCAACAAACAATGATATTCAAAAGAACTTTGTTTCTTATCAAATGTTATTCTATTCATATACTAAAACTTATGAGGAATATTTTCTTTACTTTAAACAATAACACTTTTGCAAATATATATCAATTCTAAAGGAGTGACTGTACGCATTCTATTAAAGATATCAGCTATGAGGCATGAACATGATGGAATAATTCTTTTTCTATACAAAGTTTTAACCAATGATAAATTTGCATTTATTGACATACTTATACATAGAGTTATCTAACCACGCAAGTATGTTTGAACATAATCAGGATTGTTCAATGCCTACAAACAGTGTTTACTAACATTCATGGTACTTCTAGAGTTGATTTGGGCCATGAAAACCGACATGTAAAATTTGACCATTTTAGCCTCTAATCCAAAGGGGGTACTTACTCATGAAAATTATTCGTTTGACAACTTTTGATCTTCTCTTTGATGCTACAAGACAGAAGAAAATAGAGCTACCAACATGATTAAATACGCAAAATATGCGTCCAACGCTCTAGAGCAAAAACGCTAAAAACACAGCTTAAATGCACCAATCTTTGATAGCCCATTATTCGACAACTACATTATCAAAACAGTCCTTTTTCTTTTATTTTCTTGTTTTTTTTCATTTAAAACATGTTCTTTCAAGTTCAGAAATTGAATAGCTCCATTGGTTTAGCTGTTGGGTGAAATTCATTTTTTGACCCCATGGGGACCTACGGAAGCTCTTGAAAATGAAAAAAATAAAAGGCTTTTGGATTGTCGAATTGTCCCCGATGTAGATCTGATCCAATCAAAATCAGGTAAGACCATGGCTAGATACTTATGAAAAAAAGAAACCGAGTTTACTAAGATGAGAACATCGACGTAATTTGAGCATTGCTTTTAAAACAGCGTTCAAAGTGCATTGTGCACTGTAATCAATATACGAGAGACCCTTTTCAGTGGACGTGGGTTATTAAGTGTGTATTTGGTTATATGTCGTTGGATGTAGAAAATATAGGCAAGTAAGGTCTACTATAGTTTACAACACTTTTGAGGACAAAGAGCGTAGTTTCGAGCACGATAAACGACGGATGCCGTGCAGGAGAGAAGCTTGTCATTTTAAACATCGACATATTTTTTTTCTTCCTTTTTTTTGGGGGAGTTGGTTCAACATACTTTAATCATTAAGACGGCTAAAAATGCACAGACCTACTAAAATAATCAACAAGACGCATTAAGCAAAGTTGTAGCGCTTAATTCAGCGCTCCAAATGGTATATAAATCACTTGCCCTGAATATTTATATGCTGAGAAGAAGATAAGAAACGTATTCTCGCTTTCTGGCGATAGTGTGCACTTTTCATACATCTTCTGTAGAAATAACACTTGGACCTTATTTTGGCACATACTACAAACAATTTTTTTTTGTTATGTACTATCATAGTAAAACTCTTTTGCATCTCTGTCAAATGACCTCTCGAAAATATTCGACTTTATTTTCGATATCTAACCATTTTGTATTTTGTTGATGCGCTAAAGGAATCTTATAGAGTTACATCTCTACATGCCTCTGCGAGGGAAAAAAAACGAATTCAATAAGATGAAAAAGACGGGTTAATCTGAGCATTATTTCTAAATTTGCATCCAACGTCCATTATAATCTGTGGATGGTAGAAAAGAAGCTCTTTTTAGTAGATATTGAGCAATAAGTGGGTGCTTATTTAAGCATCTTTGAACTAGCAGCATATAGGTAAGTAAAATAGACTATGGTAATCGAAGTTTGTAAGGTCCAAAGGATTATTCTTGGATATGGTAGACGCAATGGAAACTGAATACAAGTCACTCTTTTGTCTTTTGTTTAGACGCATAGAATAAGGCGTTAGAAATTACTCACATACTTTAAGGCTTTTAACAAGTATACTATCAATATGTTTACACAGAGATAGACTACTTCAAATTTCATATAAAATCCATACACCTCAACTTGAAAGTAAAAGCAATTAAGACACCTACCAATCCTAGGGTATATAATGGAGCTTCAGCCAATGCATAATTACTAAGACGTCATTAACAACTGCTGCTTACTACATAAAACGTCTCAAAGCAGCAAGAAGTATAATATGATCCAAGAGGGTTGGAGCTATATATTGAAAATCTAACAATGTGCTTCGTATCGTGGTAAGCTTTTAAGGTATACTGTGTAGCTACTTTTACACGATCTATTTCTTGTCCTCTCTCTCTCTCTCTCTCTCTCTCTCTTACATGAGAGATATAATGTACTCAAACTGAAGAAATCAACTTAAATTTATAAGAGCTCTAACAGAGTTTATTTGCATGTTACAGATGTAAATAAGGCATCTTTATTGAACGCATGCTGCTCTAGGAAGTTCATAAAATAAACAATATTCATTGATGAAGTCGCGAAGTTCAAGTAAGATATATATATATATACAAAAATTCATTCAATCCATTTCTTGCTGCATTGACTCCTAACATGAGTCTTCCCACTTAATCTAAACACGAATATTCTTTCGTGCGATTGCTAGGTCCACTAGGCTTAGCCAAAATGTTCAGCAAAATCTTCTTGCCATTTTTGATCCTAAGATGAGAAATGTAGCTTGGCTTGGATGAAAAGATTCTTTCGCATGCTTGACTATAGTTGTTAGGATCATTATCATAAGGATGAATGTTTGGATTGAAGACGGTAGTATAAGGTAGAATCTTCTTGGTGTGTTTAGTCGCAAGATGGGTAGCCTAGCTTAATATACATGAAAATGTTCGGCAGTAGTTATTGGAACCATTAGCATCAGGCTTAATACTTGATTTGTTATTGAGACCTTTTGCTTGAATCTTCCTGTCAAGCTTAGTCCCAAGAAGGAGGATCGTAATTTGGCTTCGATAAAAATATTATTTCGGATGGTTGGTGATGATATTTAGGATCTTCAGGATCAGGTCAAATGTTGATATTGCCTCGCTCCACACCCGTAGAATGAGCTTTGGCAAGATGTCGTAAATATTGGCTCTTTCTCTTGTAGACTTTATTACATGCGCCACAGTGATAATCGGGCTTTTTTAAACCAAGTGGATTGACCAAAGCTATATTTTTATTTGGCATTGCCGGTGTTGTCCTTTGCTTTTGTGTCATCCTAGTATGCTCCTTATATATAGCTCTAGTTGCAAACAATTGATTGCATATTTGGCAGAACATACTTTTGTTTTTATTTGAAGTTAACACTAGAGAACAGCAAAACTTTGTTTGCCTTTTTTAGTGATGACCTTAACTTCGGTGACATACAGCGAAATATGAAGCTTTTCTTCTAATTCTTGCTTTACCACCACACTATCTTCTTTCGAAAGCACATCTTTTTCACTTGCAAAAGTAAACTTAGGGCTATTGTTTTCTTGTTTTATGCTTTCGGTCTCGAAACATTTAGCTTGTGACATGTCTTCTTTTTGAGTTCAAGTTCGCGTTGATGTTTGCATAACAGTAGTGAAAGGAAAAGAAACAAAGCTTGAGACCTGAGAAGAAGAATAATGTATTTATAATGCTTTTAAGGAAGTTTACCAAGATGAAAATATGGAGCTAATTTCCACATGGCCTTCATATCTGTTATTTATTGCAATTCGTAAGAAAAGTGAAAAATATACACTATCTGTTATTTATTGCAATTCGTAAGAAAAGTGAAAAATATACACTATCTGTTATTTATTGCAATTCGTAAGAAAAGTGAAAAATATACACTATCTATTCTTTTTTCAACTCTTTAGGATATACATAAAATCCACTTTTGTTTACTCGGGCAATATAAGCTTTCGAGTACGAATGAATGCAAAAGATTGCTTTCATGCCAACAATTTTGCCTAAAAAAAATTAAACTCAGTTGATCAATGTCTTTAGTTATCTTTTTACCCCCAATAAGCATGTACAGCACTATATCATGATAGCGTATAAAAGATATTCACTAATGTCTCAAGATCATGCTATGTTATGTTTCGCAATAAAACTATTGACAGATGGGATGTACTTTAAAAAAGCAAGTGGTTATTGTTACCAAAAGGTTGCATAAAGACTGTTAAAAAAATGTGACCTTCTTCTTTTGAAACTTTTTTCATATATGCCTCAAACGACAAAAGAGAAAGGAAAAAAGAAAGCCACTGCCAATCCTGACATGGATCGAATGGACGATCTCGACATTACCACCATCTTATCGAATGCTGGATTGGATTCGATTTCACTGGAAGAAGAACTTGCAGAAGATGAGAATGAAAATTTTAATCCAGGATCGGATGATGATAACGATTCCCTCGACCAGTGGATACATGAAGATCAAGAAACGGAAACAGACCTAATTGATAAAGATCTCATGAATGATGATGAAATCATGTAAGTGTACTAGTAACGCGTGCATCATACTGATAGATCTATAGAAAACTTTTGAACAAAGCACCTGAGAATCGTGCAAAGCTCAAGACAGGTGATATGGAAGAATTCGAGAGGGAAATGGAAGAGTTTGATAACAATCTAGCTTTAACAAGTGGCATTGGTGCAAGTCGTATCAAGGGTGCTACTAAAAAGAGAATCCTGAAAGGTGAAATTAAGCTCACAGACGATGAAAAAAGAAAGCTTGGTGAAGCCAATGCACTCTATATCAGTAGACAGTATGGTAGTGCTATTGATATTCTACAAGATATTATTCAAAAGAATCCCAAGGTACATCCAGCATGGAACACATTGGGACTTGTGCATGAAGAATTAGGCAATAATGAATTATCATTGAAATTCCGTATGATGGGCGCTCAAATGTGTAATGATGCCTCACTATGGAAAGAACTGGGTCAAAAGTCAATGTAAAGTGTATAGGCAGATACAATTCGTATGCTTACGCTTTTATAGTGAAAACGATGCTGTCATGCAAGCCATTCAATGTTTTACAAAAGCACTTGCATTGAAACCAACCGATGTGGATGCATTATGGGATAGAGCATTTCTTTACAAGCAGAATGGTCGCGTTCAATATGCCATTGATGGATTTACACGTATCTTAGAATTATTGCCACACCATTTCAAAGTCATTAATGAACTCGCTCAGCTTTATCGAGGTCAAGGCAGAACAAAAGAAGCCATCAAACTGTACGAAGACGCCATTGTGTATCATACAGAAAATCAAGTAGATGAAAGTGATCATGAAGACGAAGAAGAGGAAGATGAATTTGCAGATAAACTCGGTTATTCCGAAATCAACATGCTGAGTGAACTTTACTTGATCCTGAATGACTATAGGCGGTCCTTGGACACAATCAAGACAGGTTTGCGTCTGGTACAAAAGAGACAGAGTGAAACTTGGTGGACAGAGCATACAGATGATGATGATGAATATCTTGAAGAAGACGATTCAAGGACAGATTTTCCTATGGAATTGCGTGTAAGAATGGGTATATGTCGTTTGTATTTAGGACAAGTGAGAATAGCTACAAGGCACTTTCAATACTTGCTTCAGTACCCTGCCACTAGTTACCCTGATTTACACCAAGATATTGCTTATGCCTATTATGATAAACGTCATTATGATTTAGCATTGCCTATCTTTCAACGCATCATTGACGCCTCTAGTGTAAGAATTACTTTGGTTGTGTTGCATAATTGACCTAGAATATTAGGAAATTGAAGTCGATTTACTGATTCGCACAGCTGATTGTTATAGAGAAACAAATGATCTAGATACGGCCGTTTTATTCTATTTAAACGGTAAGATAAGCCATGGCATAGTTTTGTTTCTCATATGTGTGATAGTGTTGGAGGAACAGCCAGATAATTTAGATGTCATGATGTCTTTAGCTACTGTCTATGAAGAACAAGGCAATGAAGAAAAAGCACTAGAATTAGTCGATTATGGTAAAGCTACCCAAGACAAACTATGTGTCTCATCTCTTTCTTAGTCGTGAAAAAGAACCGTGAAGAACGTCGACAGAAGAAGACCAAAGCAGAAAATGAGACAGGACAACAAACACAAACACAGAATACAAAGCGTATGAATCGATCTAAAAATGCTTCTATTTTTGAAGAAAAGCATCAGGGCATGTCTATTACAGAATATTATCACCGTAAAAGAGATGAAATCAAACGTAGAGAAGAAGAAAAGACATACTCTACACTGGGCTTATTTGCAAAATTGGACGAATTAGAAGAGAAAATGGGAGCTGATACAATCAATGCAGACAGGTCTCTCTTGCGTGATTATATGCGAAGTGCACAAGAATTATGGAACGATTTTAGTAATACAAGTGCATTTTATCCTTCAGAAAGATCTTTGCGCTATACAGGCTTTTATGCATTTAGAAAAGGGAAAGTCAAGAACAGAGACACAGATAACTTGAATGAAGAAGCTCATTCTATGGCAAATCGTCTTCGTACACGTATTAAAAAAGAAGAGGAAACAGGCCAAGATCGAATTGATTTTGATGAAGAAGAAAAGCACTTGAGACAAGAAGAAGAAGAGAAGGAGCGTATGATTCGGGCTTCTCAATTCAGAGGCATTCCTATGAATAAATGGCTACGCATGATTATGCGTTATGCTTATGTGTTAACGACATTCAAAAGAAGTTTAGAGGCATACAATGTGTTACTCAAGGCTATTAGTGCTAATGTGTTTTATCATGACAACCCTAAAAAGCAAGCGCTTTACTTGACTATGATTGGTAAATATGAAATGATGAATCTCAATGTACTGATTTTTAGGTTGTGGTATGATTGGAAAAAGAGGTACTATGGTGCAAGAAGGTGCTCGTTGGCTCTGTAACTACCGTCAGCACAAAAACGATGGTTTCCGTATTTATGCAGCATTGGTGGATTCTGGCTATAAGGATCCTACTATGTATGTCTCTCAGAATCAACTGAAATACCTCACTCGTATGGTACGTTTGATGGATGCAATGGTGGGCAATAAAAACAAAGAAAATGAGGGTAATAATCGCGAACAAATCCGTTTGCTCAACGAAGAAATCTTGGCTATGAACATTGATCCTGCTGCTGCAAGTGAAAATTATTATACACGATATTATCATACGCCAACTGCTGTTCCACCCCCCATAGTGAAGAAGATGAATGTAGAAGGACTCAGCTCATTGAATCCTATCTTATTGTGTTTGTACGGTCACATGATGACTTTATCAAGGAGTGCAGTCGCTGCGAGTCGTAAGTAAATAAGTGTATAGACTATATATCTTATGTCCATAGTATTCCACATGAGAGCCTATGCTGTAGCACCTAAAGATCGTCTGAATACACTCTCTTTAGGTATTTCTTTACTGCATACTGCTATTCAGCGTAAATCAGACGATAGACATATGCAAATTGTGCAGGTAAGAATGCTCTCTATGTTGGTGTATATTGATGAGAGTAGGGAATGATGTTTATTTATGAATATGCAAAATTATCTGGTCATAGTCAAGAGTCAGAATACAACATTGGACGTGCATTTCACTTGCTTGGCCTTACACATTTAGCCGTGACTCATTATGAGAAAGTACTTTGTATGCCAGCGCCCTCTAAAGCAGCCACACGACAGCCAAAACCATTTGACAGTGTATATGCATGGCCTATCTCTAAAGAAGAAGAAGCTGAACTAGAAGAAGACCAAGAAGATGAAGACGACTTAAAATCAGAAGCTGCTTATAATCTTCATTTGATTTATATCACCAGTGGTTCTTTAAGTTTAGCGCAGATTCTTCTTCAAAAATATTGTGCAGTTTAAGATAATAAAAATGTGCCATTGCACAAACTATAGACTGTGAGAAAAGCACTTTTGATTTGTAATACACTCCCCTTTTTTCTCTCTCTCTCTCTCTCTCTCTCTCTCTCTCTCTCTCTCTCTCTCTCTCTCTCTCTCTCTCTCTCTCTCTCTCTCTCTCTCTCTCTCTCTCTATGTCTAAACTTACTCTTGTTGGTGCTCCCTTCTCTACGTTTTCGCGCACATTGCGCATGGCTTTTGATTATCTAGGCATTCACTATGACTTTGAAATAACCATGCCTCATACCGACCTTGCTTACAAATACAATCTTTTTGGTAGATTACCTTCCTTAATTCACGGTGACCGCGTTCTTTTCGAAACAGCTTGTATTCGTGACTATGTTGATGCTGTGTTTGACCCTCGTTTGACTCCCACTGATTTGGAGACTCGACTCAAAATGCATCAAATGATTAGTGTCTTGAGCGATTATGTATTTCATCAAGTTATTTTTGGTGTAGCCAAACGCCGTGAGAAGTATGAAAATGAACAGGTACCCGAAGAGACGATTGTGGAGCGATTGGAAAAGGCAACCCAGACAGCAGGGAAAATCATTGGTGCATTCGATACTATGTGTAGCCCAGAAGGACCCTTCTTGTGTGGCAAGGAATTGACCTGGGCAGATTACTTCGTTTATCCTCCTATGGCTGACTTGTATGCTTTACCTGAAACCAAGTTCTTTCAAGAAAAGGGTCCTCGATTATACAAGTGGTTTAAGGTATTTGAAAAGCGTCAAGAGGCCATCGATACTTTTGAAGATACGGTTGCTGATATCAGAAACAAAAAGAGATCCAGTCTATAATTTAGTGAGCATAAAACCCTGAATTTAATTCCTCTAGTCACAAATATTTTGATAAGGGTTGTCTTACATAATAAATTGATGTGAAAATAATGTTTGTTGTACATTCCGAAACATAAACATAGCTACTGCACTATATAAACACGACAAGTTAGGATTAAACTTTCTTCTTTCTCTTCATCCTCATGAAGTTTATTTCTTTATTTGTTACGTGTGTTTTAGTCTCAGTTGAAGCCAAAACCTTCCTTTATCCAGTACCTCAAGAAGTAACATGGTCTGATTCAGCAGCTGTTCTCTCCAACGATTTCTCGTTCCAAGGTATCCAGAACAAGATGGTACAAAAGGCTGCTGATCGCTATCTTCGATTGATCAAAAAAGAACAATGGGTGCCTGTTCAAGTCTCGACAGAGAATATCACCACCTCATTAGCACTCCATCCTTTACAGGGCATTCATTTTCAAGTCGCTGATAATCAAGTCAAACTGGATTATGGTGTTGATGAATCTTACCAGTTGGACGTGCCTTCTTCAGGAGGCTATGCTTCTTTGCGAGCCAAGACATGGGTGGGCGCTCTTCGTGCTCTTGAAACATTTTCCCAGTTAGTGATTTATCAAGACAAACATTTGGTTGCTCATACAGTCACTATTACAGACGCACCTACTTATGGTCATCGGGGCATCTTGTTGGACACCTCTCGTAACTTCTATCCTGTCAAGAGTCTATTGCATACGATTGAAGCCATGACCTACAACAAGATGAACGTACTTCACTGGCATGCCACAGACTCCCAATCGTGGCCACTCTATTTCAAGTCGCATCCTGAACTCTCTCAAAAGGGCGCTTACTCTTCTAAGGAAGTCTACACCCCAAGTGATGTGGCTAAAATCATTGACTTTGCACAAGAACGAGGTGTACGTGTCATTTTGGAAATTGATATGCCTGCACATACAGCCTCTATCGTTGCATCTCACCCCGACTATATGCTTTGCACGGATAAATTTTGGGCTCCATATGCTGCAGAACCTCCTGCTGGTCAATTAAACCCCTTGAACAACAATGCGTTTAATCTTATTCAAGAGATTGTGAAAGAAGCCTTGCAAGTATTTCCTGATGGATTCTACCATACGGGTGGTGATGAAATTAATACGGCTTGTTGGGAATTGGATGAGGCCATCAAGAACTATACCGCACAACACAATATGACTACAAAGGAGATTTGGTTCCAATGGGAAAATAAATTGTTGGACTATGTGGCTACATTGGGTAAGCGAGCTATCATGTGGGAAGACCCTGTGAAAGATGGTGGAAAGTACCCTAATACAACAATCATTCAGACCTGGCTTGCTCCTCCCTCAAATTACACTGTGCTTGGCCATGATGTGATTGTTTCCAACTATGACTATTTCTATCTAGACTGTGGACATGGTGGTATGTAACTCATGTTTGCAATTTCAACTAACTAAAAATAGGCTGGGTTGGTAATGATGAACGCTATTTGAGTCCTACTCAAGTCGAGACAAGTGCTGATACCTTTAACTATGGTGGTTCAGGTGGATCTTGGTGCTCTCCTTTCAAGACTTGGCAGCGTATTTACAGTTACGATATGACACTTGGCATTGATAAGTCACACCCGGGACAAGTCTTGGGCGGTGAAGTGGCTATGTGGTCAGAACAAACAGGACCTACTGTGATTGATGGTAGACTCTGGCCTCGTTCTGCTGCTGCTGCTGAGCTCTATTGGTCTGGTTCTTATGATAAACAAGGAGAAAGACGTACTATCAAGACAGCCTCAGAACGCTTTTATGATTGGGTTTATCGTCTTCAAGCACGCGGTATTAATGCTGAACCTGTACAACCCAAATATTGTGCTCAACATCCTCATGCCTGTGATCTTCATGATTCAGAATAAACATTCTTATTGTTATTTGTATTTATATACTTTATTTAAAGAAAATTCGTTATGATAAAATAAAGCAAAAGTTATTTTTAGTAGCTAAGCAGAGTATGAGATATTTACACTAGATTGCAAGAAAGAGCAGAGAATAGATGGGAGATGAATGAGTAATAAACATGAACTAGTGTACGTAAAATATTAATACAGATACGAGGTAGTAATTGAATAATTTTGTCAATTGCATAATTGCTTCAACTCATTATATTCGTACTGCTACACACTATAACCAACCAATACCAACCAATGCCAAGCCAAAGGCTGTACCACCAAGTACTAAACTATATTTTCTTAAAGTAAACATCTCAACAAATCATCCACAAAGAACTGAGTGCGGTTAATTGTCATCTTGGCATATCAAGTTAATTTTTATTTCGAGTCTTTATATAATCTTTTTGCTGATGACGATGAGTAAATGTAGCTGTCTTTTTAATTGTTTGGTATCGATGTTGAATCATGTTGTAAAAAAACTTGTAATAGAATAACAAATTATCGTATTTACCATCATAAGGATCTTCGTATGTTTCACTGTATTCTCGATAAAGATAATAAATGGCTTCTATTGTGGCTAAATGTTGATCGTCTACATTTTGAAATCGCCAAAAATGAGTCTTTTGAGGAGCAATGGTGACACATTGCATTTTCTTAAGTATAGGTGTATTGTTGGCTATTTGTTTGGCTTGTATCCATGTACCATCAATCACAGCGATACGATCAAAAGAGTCTCTTGGGATATCTTTGAGTTGTTTAGCATCCTATAAAGTCATGAGAAAGAATGCATGTATGAAAGACGCTTACTGGACTAGGAAACAAGAGTAAAGTTCGCTCAGGGTGTTCAAACTGGGGAATATCAGGCCATGTATGAAGATCTGCGTCCTGTTTGGCAACGATCTTTGCATGAACAGCTGTTGACTTGCCATCCAATTCTTTATGATGTTTGATACTAGTCTATACATTAATATGTCTGAGTGATGTGTACAATGTCCTGCTTACATATCTAAATGAACAGGCAGTCTGACGCAGGGTATGTCTGACTCTTTCATACCAACCACTTTATGGCACTTGTAACAAAAGTATTTCACTGTCTTGTTACAAGTAGGACAAAGCGATCGTGTTGAAATATTCTTGAGTACTTGATCATTATCGATCTTGAGTAGATCAAAGGGACCTTCAAGATCAACTTGATCGATATTTCGCTTTTTATTCTCTATTGTATGCCTTAGTCTCTTTATGTCACTCAATTGTGAATCATGGTACCCTCTTGACTCATGTGTTGAAAGAAAAAAAAAGAAAAGCAGGTACATCTGACCTAGAAATTCAGATACAAGGACTGGTCTTGAAAATAAGATGGGCTTTTCCCTTGTTTATTATTAAACCCCTTACAGAATGACCTTTCGATTCATTAGACATATAGCATCCACCAGCACTTATCAGCCATGCACACGAACTATACCTCGTTTGTCTCGATCTTTATATACTACTGGTAAGAAATAGAGCAAAAAAAGAAAACTATTTTGTTTAACATGATCGATAGCTGCTAACACCAATGCTGTAAAAACCGAGATGACAGACGCAAAAGATACACCATCCGTTGATCCCCAAGTTAAGTCGGCCATAAAGACAGAATCTAGCAGCAAGAAAGATATGGCAGAAAAAGGTAAGCATTGATCAAGGGAATAGTTTTGTTGAGTCTAGAGTAGAAGAGAAAAAAGAACATGGATATGCCTATGGTGCTCACCATTGGAATATGGAGCGTGGAGCTGCTATTACACTGATTCCACTTGTCAGTACATCTATGTTGTATGGTGCGCACCCTATTGTGGATGGCTTGATGGGCGTTGTTTTACCTTATCATATTTATATGGGATTTGATTCTTGTATTACAGACTATGTTCCAAAGAGAGTATATCCAAGACTTCACCGAGTATCGAATTGGATCAATGCTGCTTCAACAGGTTTAGTGATGTGGGGATGTTATGAATTCAATACAAATGATATTGGTATTACTGAATTCATGCAGAGACTTTTTACTGCTTAAAAATTCTTATCTTTAATAAATACATAAAAGCATGGTTGTCTATATATATTATTCAAAAAGTGACATCATGAAAGGGCTATAGTGCCCTTACTCTAAGTGAAGATATAAAACGGATGTATTCAATATACTGAAGCTTATAAGAGGGGAATTGCAGTTCAATAATCTTACCTTACTGTCTACTGTGAAGGGGGTGTAATAGGAAAAGCAGTCTACAATGGAAGCAATCAAGAAGGCATTTAGGTCCAATTGCCATGGTTACCATATGCTTACAAACCCTGTATCGAGATCTCGGAGAACGGGTAAACTACACATCCTAAGTTCGTGTGACTTGAGCTTCATTTGAAAGGATATGAAAGGAACACTCGAATGATTTTTTTTTACATTTCTTTCCTTAGTTAATATGTCTCATCATACCTCTTACACTATGGCTGGTTTGTGCGCTGCTGGGTAAGTTAAGTTAATGAGTGATAGTATATGTCTGACAACCCAATAGTGGTATTGCCGGCTTTGCTAGAACACGCTCTATTCCTTCTTTAGTGGCTGGTCTTGGTGTTGGTGCTCTTTATGGTACTGCTGGTTACTTGATCCAACAAAACAAGGATTATGGTCATGAAACTGCTGTTGCTGCCTCTGTTGTCTTGGGTGGTGCTATGCTTCCTCGTGCCATCAAGACAAGAAAGCCTGTGCCTATTGCATTGTCTGTCATTTCTCTTGCTGCTGGTTCATACTATGTTAAGAAAGTCATTGAATACAGTTAAAATAAAAGTTTAGAATAGATGAGTAATTTATGCATGGATTTATTTTATTTTTTTTGCTTAAGACGCGCGAAAAGCTAGTGAAATGAGCCAACCGCGTGTGACTACTGTTATTGTGTGCTAATTAAAAAAAAAAACCTTCGAAAAAAAAAGAAACGCGTAAACCGTGTCTTTTTCACTTTTTCCTTTTTTTTATATTCATAGAGAGAGATACTATTAGAGTGAAAAGAACTGGAAAAGAAAAAATAGAGTTATTGTATCAAAGGAGTTTAGTATTCTTTTCGCTATCTTTTTCACTATTTTCGTAATCAGTAGTAGATTATGTCACAACAACGAGACAGGCCTGTACCTGCAGCACACAAAATAGCCTTAATTCCTCCTTCTGTGATGGAATTTCCAGTTCAACGGCGATGGGCAGCCACCATTTTCGCAGCATTATTGGCTTGGAAAGCAACGCAATTCATTTCACTTTGGACTTCTTCCGATCCTGAACTCTATAGTCGAGTGCTATTCAAGTCGTTTCTTTTGGACACTTTGTATTTCTCTGTGCTTTATATTGTCAAAATTCCATGGCTTCAGTTTAGTCTTTTAAAAACCCTGCTTTTGATATTTGGCATGTATGGTATTGGAGCCTGTACATTTAGTTTACCCTTCGTAAGTATCTAGACGCGTCTAGTGTCATGACTCAACCTTTTTTTTTCTTTTGATATAGCTTGGTGTGTCTACCTTACTTACCAAAGGCATATTTGGTGATACGATTGGTAAACTCACAAGTGTTTCTCAAGGCAGACCTGTCAATATAAAAGATATTATCTTTAATTCCTCACATATCCTCGGTCGACACACGGTTCATATTCTTCCTTATGGGTATGTTTTACATATATAATGACATGCAATTAATTTATGCTCTAGTACTGCCAAACTGAATCCTAATGACGAAGTGTATTGTTTGCCCAGCACAGACCTTGGAAGAAAAGACATTTATATACCCATCATTCTAAACAACACTATGCCTCGCCAAATCACGCTTTCTCGCCACGAATTTGAGACTGGCACCACTTCCACCAAACACTACTCTGGAAAAGAAATCATTCGGGCTACTGAAATTGGAAGTGCTCAAGAAGGTATTGAGTATTATTATGTGCGTATTCGTAAGCCAGGTGCCTACAAACTCGAAAAAATTGTGTCCAAAGATGGTGTGGATGTGCGTCTGTATAACAGAGTCGCTTATATTTTTACTTGTCCTTATGCTCGGTTCAAACCCATGCAAGCGCATGATTATTGTACAGGCGATACAGATACACTTCAATTGGAAGTAATGGGTGTGCCTCCTCTGCATGTCGAGTATAAGCGAAAGAACGATCATGAACGTGACACGAAGCTCAAGTTGGATCGTATTCAGCCTGATCATTTTGACTCGCCTCTGTTGCATCGTTCTCGAGACCAAAGTGTGTTGGATCCTGCTTTCTTTGCCTTTAAGGCAGACGATGATTATGCCTGGGCTGCTGTTCAACATTTGAATGTGAATTTAAGCCTCAAATTTGAAAGTGCTTCTATACAAGACTACAGTCTATTGCGTGTCATGGATGGTGCTGGTAATGAAATTGATCTTTCTGGTCTTAACCATGTCTCATTTGATGTCCATGGTCGTCCTCAAGTCAAATTCCAATGCAGTCAAACAGACCCTGCTGTTCTCTTGATGGGTGCCAAATCATCTCAATTACCCATCTCACTTGAAGGTGCTACTCCCTTCCATATTGAATACACATGGATGGTGGAAGGCAAACAACAAACCTACAAGATTAAATTAAACCATGGCGAAACCTCACTTTCTGTTTCTGAACCAGGGGAATACAGTCTTGTGTCTGTCAGTGATCAGTATTGCCAAGGTCAAGTCTTGTTTCCCTCTACATGTCAAGTGGTTCAACCTCCTTTCCCTGCTGTCAAACTCCAGTCGTTGCCTATTGCTTCTGAATGTGCTGGAGATAATGAAGTGGGCATGAAGTTTGTTGCTGAATTCACTGGGGCTCCTCCTTATGTCCTTGAATACACGGTCTCTAAACAAAATGGTCGGTCTAAGACAGTCGTTGAACGCAAGCGTGAACATGTCGATCGTTCTCGCCACATCTTTAGTTATTTGCCTAGTTCCAGTGGTGAATATACCTACGAATTCACTTCTTTAGATGATCGTTACTACAAGAAACGTCCAACAGACATTGTTTCCATCAAGCAAATCGTTCATCCTCAACCTGATGCCAAGTTTATTTCCAACACACGCCGTCCTGTCCGTACTTGTTTGGGTGAAGATTTGACGGCCAGTGTTGAGTTGCGTGGTACTGGACCTTATCGTTTGTTCTGGACTGTGGATGATCAGTTGTATTCCGATGTGGTTGAAACTGAACGCTACACGATTCGTTTGCCTCCCTTTGAACGTCCTGGTCAACATATTGCTTCGCTTGTCAAGATTGAAGATGCCAATGGCTGTGTCAAGGAATTAGAAGCTCGTGATTATACAATCGAAGTGCGTCGTGATCGTCCCACCGCTTTCTTCTCAACCGAGGGTCAAGATGTGCGTGTGGTCGAGACGACCGAAGGCTCAGGTGCAGACTTGCCTCTTCGCCTAACAGGAGAAGGTCCATGGACAGTGTCTTATCGCCATGTGGAAGAAGGCGATCGTAGTCGAGTCACCAAACGATTCAGTGATCCCAACGCCTGGGTCCATGTCACCAAGGCAGGTCATTACGAACTTGTATCGGTGGAGGACGCGATCTGTAAGGGTGATCCTTTACCTTACCAATACCTTGTGAAATGGATCGATAAGCCTACGATTTCTATTCCTGAAGATCAAGCTGTGATGATTAACGAGCATGTCTATGAACGTCCTGCTGTTTGTCAAGGTGTTACAGATGCCTTTGCTGTGGCTTTCTCTGGTCAATCTCCCTTTTATGCTTCCTACAAGGAGTATCGCAGTCCCTTGGGTAGCCGTAGTTTCAGTCTGATTGGACAAGAAGACATCACACCAGGTCGTGATCGTGCTCGTATTCCTCTCAAGACACGCGAAAGTGGTAAATATAAGTACGTGTTTGAAAGACTGGCCGATCAACGCTACACGAATCCATTCAAGATCAGGCCCTTACAAATTGAACAAGTCGTACATGCTATACCTACAGTCAAGTTTAGTAGTAAATCAGCTCGTAAGGATCGCACATTATGTGTAGGTGATACTCTTTCCAGCCCAGACATGGACCCCCTCTTCCTTGAGTTCACTGGTGTAGCCCCCTTCCGTGTTGAGCTAGGCTTGCGTCTTCAATCCGAATTGAATGGTCGCATTATCTCATTAGACAATATCATGACAAACAAGTACAAGCTTGAATTACCTAATGAATTAAGCGAGGCCGGCACATATCTGATTCGACTTTTGACAGTGAACGATGCCAATGGCTGTGGCACCCAAGTGTCTGATCAAGAAGATGCTGTTGTGTCTATCAAGGCACTTGAAATTCCTTTGATTGCACCTACTGAACTATGTGAAGATGTCTGTGTGGGTGATAAGATCGAGTTTGGTCTTTCTGGCATGGGTCCTTTCAGTGTCCAATACTTGTTTAATGGTAAAAACGAGATTGCCAAGACATCTACTTCTAAATTAACCATGATTGCTGATCAACCTGGTAATATCACGGTTGTTTCTGTGGGTGATAAGCGAAACAAATGCCGCTCTTTCCCTAAGCAGCTGTCGAAACAGATTCATCCCATTCCTTCTTCCATCATTAGTGGTGGTAAAGACATTATTGAGAATATTCATGAAGGTAATATTGAAAGCACATTGAATCAAACAGCCTCACCTATATGTCTATAATTAGGTGACATGGTACAAGCCATTGTTGATTTTGTGGGTACACCACCTTTTGATTTTGAATGGCGTCGTAGTCGATTAATCTGGGATAATAAGAATAACCGCCATTATAAAGGTGAAGTACTTGAAAGCCATATTGTTACTGGTGTACAAGAACATCGTTATTCTATTAACACATCTGTTGAGGGTATTATTGAGGTAAGTGAACGCGTCATTCTATACCATCTTACTAAACTGCATTATTACTGTTATTATTATTATTGTAGATTGTTAGTATTAAGGATCGTTATTGCCATTATCCCATTTAAATAAACTGTTTATTTTGAGGAAAAGCGATCATTGAAAGGACGATGTAAAAAGGCAGTAAGGGGCTGTTCGATCAGTTTGTTTGTTGTAGTTCTTTTCAGCGGATGAGGTTCAGCAGACATTGACTGCTTTTAGATGAATGAGGTAGATCAAGCCATATGATGACTTACCCTTTTTTACGCATGTCTGTATAAGTCATGTAACTAATGTAGGCTTGAAGTGCGTTACGACGTATCTTTGGGGTTTGTTTCTATTGAACATGAGCACAGTGTATCAACCAAGTATGTTATACCATCACATAGGGCCTTGAGGGATGCTATATAGAGCATCAATATACACATATATACGAATAATAATATTTTACCTGGTGTTGATTGGGTGATGTATACACTGTTGGCTAACATATAAGATCAGTCTCCACACGAACAAATAAAGCATGACTCACTTTTACTTTCAATTCATCAGAATAATACACACACAACTTACCATGATGTTGATTCTATTATATATAAGTAAAAAGAAGTTTAATATGTTACTTACTATAGGGATATGACTTGTTGAGTGATTATCTATGATAGAGAGTGAGCCAATGTATGTGTTTATTGGAAATACCTAATAAATGATGAATAGACATTGTAGGTGTATGATTCGCTAAAGAAACAAGGATGGAACTTGCTTCTATTTCATCTATTTTTGTATATGTATTTTGTTTAGACATAAAGAACAGAATAAAGTAAAGAAAAAAAGACGAGTTACAAAACCACATGACAATGCATAAGCAAATCTCAGATGAACCAGCAAAGTAGTACATTGCATTACATACGGTTTATTTTACAGTAAGAGCGGTAAATTTTGTCACTTTGAGAAAATTGAGTGTCTGTAACCAAAAAGTAAAGGGCACTAAGCCAAAAATGATTATTCCTTTATATCTAGAAATTCGTCCATTTGAAATAAGAGAAATGTCACAGTAAGTTAAATCAAATTGACCTAAAAATGATATGTATTTTTGACTACAAAACATTTAGAATGGAGTTTCATTATAACATTGAATGATTTATCGTCTAGAATGACTGGTAAAATTGTATAGAATTTCAGAAGGTATGGCATTACATGCCTCAGCAATTCTATCAGACATTTTTTCCTCATTCAATAGTTTGTGGCGTTTCAATTTTCCTTTCAAGATTGCCCAAAACTGTTCAATTGGGTTTAATTCGGGCGAATATGGAGGCAGATACATCAGCTTATAGCCACGACTTTCGATTTTTCTCATCATCGGTTTTGATTTGTGTATAGTACAGTTAACCATCACCAAATAATCCCCTTTTAGATCTTCATTAAGATTTATGAATTTGATAAAGTGCGCAGTTGTCGTGCCTTTTGATATCGATTCTGAACTATCTTGCACACTGCTCTCGTTATTATCATCAACATACTCTGTGGCTGGTTCTTCTATAATAAATCCATCTACAGTATGTTTTTTGCTCTTTGCTACTTTTCTTTTCTTGCTTGTAGATGCCTTGTTACTTTGGAGCTTCTCTTTTTTTTTTTTTTTTTTTTTTTTTGGTGGTGGTGGTGGCTTCTTTATCGCTACATGAATGACGCTAGATGCATGTATAGCTCCAATGATCGTATGAGATGGGGTCTTTGTTTTAGTTGTCTTTGTTTTAGTTGTCTTCACTATAGCAGGTGTTCTAGTATCTGCTCTGGCCCAATTATTTCTCAAATTTATATGAAATCCAGCTTTGTCGATAAAGACACAGTTTTTTGTAAAGTCTACACCAGAGTCTTTCCATTTCATAGACCATTCATATCTCCTCTCTAAGTCATCTGCAGGGTTTCTAGCTTCGGGTTCAAATGTAGGCTTTTTAATCGTCTCAAGCATATTGTTCCTCAAGTGATAATTAAGCTGCGTTTTGGAAATAGAAAAGCCCATAAATTCTTTAGATAGTTCACCAAGAATATCTTCAGAATAAAGTTGAGGATCCTTATCAAGTAGTTCTCGAATATGTGTCTCGTGTTCAGTTGTGAAAGAGCTTGGACGGCCAACATTATTTTTTGAAAGTTTGTATAGCACTTCATTTGTTTCCTGATAACGTTTCCACCATCTCCGGGCAGTGCGAGGCTCAACACCAAGCTCTTTTGCAAACCGAACTATTCTTCCTCTTTCTTCAACGCTTTCTAACATTCGATCTATAAACACCTCTCTTGTATTATCGCTATAATCATTATACATACTCTGCTTCAATTTTGGTTTCGTGGCGGCTTTTGGCTCTACATCATTGCTTTTCTTAACATTTCTTTCCTCAATAGATTTGCGAGCTTCTAAATATGAGCTCTGTGTGGCTTATAGTTTCCAGGACAACGTTAGGGTCTGTGATTTGCGTTAGAACATTCTCCACAGGGTCAAAAACTTTTATCCCTAGATCGTTGTAAACATTCTCCTGTCCATCCTCATAAAAAAAAGTAGTTGTCATAGTTTCGAAATAAAAGCTGTTTAGAATTTAAAATGAAAAAAAGAAGTATTATTTAGGTCAATTTTTAACTTATTAAAGATGGTATTGGCTAACAGAAACTTTTAAATTACTTGAAGAGCAGCCATACTGTAATAAGATGACAGTGATCAGATGAGAGGATAAAACCAGGTCCAGGAACCTTGATTGTGGAAGTGATACAATCAGGCTGGTGGATATTGGCGGTTACAAAAAAAGTAATTAGCGATCACAGAAAAATGATTAGCGGTTACAAATAAAATTGTCGGCTAGTGCCAAACAAATTGTCGTTCAAATACGAATACACCTTTTGCCAAAACGATGTCGCACTTATTGTAAAGAACATGTCGCATGTATAATTATTTATTAAATAGAACGGCCTGCAAGACAGTCATCAAAACGTTTGATGGAGTAACATGCAAACTTTTCAAAAGAGGACTGGGAATTTTTTTTTTTTTGTTAGCATCTACAATTATTCAAGGAAGTATCCTTTTTGAGTATGGGCTCTCTTTTCACGTTGTTCTTGACGACAGACCAAAGTTGCTCAATCGGATCTAGTTTTGGAGAGTACGGCAGCAAGTAAATACATTTGTAGCCACGCTCTTCAATTATTTCTCCAGTTATTTTGGCTGTACGTATAGCTTTACCAATGATTTGGTAATGTCCTCTTATCTCGGGAAACTTGTCCATCTCAGCTAGAACATCGTTGGTAAGATTGACGAAGTGTTGTCTTTTGTTTTATTATTTCTAATAGTAGTTTATAGTATAAGTAGTAAGAATAGTTATTTGGTCAAAGCCAACAGTATATCTATTGTTTACACTATTCATTAAAGATCACTTGGAAATGTACTCACTTTTACTGAAACAATATGTTACTTGTTCGATGATTACAGTATTGAGATATAAAAATAAAGGTATTAGAATATTCATTTTGTCATTATTCAATAAAAGGCATGAAATAAAAAAACTATTAACCATACAAGTCCAAAAGTCTTACTTTAATGTTACTTGCTACTTTTTGGTTTGCTTTATATAGATGACTACCAACGAGATTTGCCACCTTGCTGAAATTAGTCCCAAGAATAAATTTCGATATTTTCATTGGCTTATCATCATTTTGTTCAATGAGTATATTCATTTGATTCATAACTTGATCAATTATTTTCCATGATTCATTATCTTCATTACGTTGAGCAGATTCATACGCAGTTTGGAACAAAGATATGGTTTCTTTTGATAGATCGCGTTTTAAGCTGAGGTTAATAGCAGTTGTTTGCAGCAGTAAAGAACCGATTCTTGGCGCAGAATTGTGGTTTGAACCGTAACCATCCTGATCTGGGGTGTCGCATAAAGTAAATACAGTGACAGGCATAAATCTAGTATCGTTAAAGTCATCCAAAGTTGCTCTAAAATAAGCATATGTTGATGTATGGTTGAAGGAGCTTGTCAATTGTCTTAAACATGAGATACTGGGAGGTAGACAGTCGGAGCTGAGCTGAAGACAAGAACTGAAGGCTTTCTTGAAGCTTGATACTTCTTCTGATCGCAGAAAAACTCTTGTACTGTTCACAGTAAAATCGGTGGGACTGACATTGAATTGATGGCCAACAAACACTTCTTGCAATCTGGATGCTACTATTGTTGTGGAACAGGTAATGAGGATGTTCATTGTATGTAAGCCAATAAGCAGTTTTCTTTGATAAGTTCTTTCCATCAAAGCAAACAATAACTGAACAGGATAAGTCCTTATAGAGACATTTCGAAGAGGGTACAGAATCATCGCTTGTTTCTAAATGAATATCTATAGTGGCATGTTTTGAGTAAACTTCAGAGGTAATAGCCATTAACGTCAACTTATTGTGGATTAAGGCATCAGTAAAGAGCTTGGGAGCTAGATGCAATTGCTTTTGTGTAATACAAGAATCGGCGTTCAGAAGACTAATCACTTCTGCATCAATTTCCTCGTAAGGTCCCAGCATTTTCAACATATTTGGTACACTTGACGACGATACAACTTGCGATATATCTTCAGAGTTTGTTGTATTTCTGGACTATCACATTTTCTGCAGGAATAATACATTACCACCTTTTCAGCCAGTTGCGACTCTGCTTCGAATGTTTTTGACGTATCTCCAGAGTTGATATTAAATTCTTCAGATATATTTTCGACGGATTAATATGAATATAGGTCTCATATCATGTGACCATATTCTAAGAAAATATTTTATTAAAAGCTCTGTTTTTATATTTGGTGACCTTATGGTCACGTGACCATTAGATCCAAATAATAAAAATATCAACTTGTATAAAACATTCTAAGAGAAACAAAATCTTGAGAATATATATTAATAAAACAGAATATATATATATAACATGAAATTTTAAGATAAATGTTAACAATACAAATAGTAATATTTTACATTCACTATGGCTGATTAGTTGTTTGACTTTACTAATATTGTTCGCAAAACAAACAAGAAAAAGTAACTTTTTTGCCAATGTTGTTCGAAATGTCAACAACTTTAATTTTATTTTTCTAAAAAGCAAGTCATACCATTCAAAATTATTGATTTTCTTGTTTGTGGGGAACAAACTTGTTCGTTTTGTCAACAATAAAAGTTATGAGGCGACAAGTACTGCGACAATAATAGTAGCTTTATGAGCAAAAAAATTACTTATTTTTTTTTTTACAAGTACAATAATACTAATAATGTTTCTTATTGAAAACAAAAAAAAGGTTTGCACAATGCAATACGTTGATGCACTCCTAAGAGTTTGACATGAGACTCATCTAAAAAGAGTATATTGAGTTATGTTGAATATTCAATAATTGTTTGGGGTTTTTTTAGCAAAAATAGCTTTTTGGTTTTTCTTGCAATTGTCTTTCTGTCTTACAAATATGAACCAAACGACTATTTACAAAATCACTCAAATGCAAGAACAAGTTTCACAACTCGAACAAAAAACTGAATCACAGGCTCAAATACTCGAGGGATTGATGCATTTATCAGCACCCTCTTTTGCCCAAAGTGATAGTAATGAGATCAACAGTGAAGTTCTTGAAGGAGCTCAACAAGGTAAAAAAAACAAGCTGCGTGTTTAGAATATGCATAAACATTTATTTTTGGAAAATGCAGCAAGAGAAGGCGGTGTTGCCAACTCTCTTAATCTAAACTTGATGGGCTTTTGAGACATTCCTAGAGTACTTGAGGAAGCAACAAAAGCATTCGGATCTCATGGAAAACATAGATATGTTACGCCACGGTTGCGTTTGCTTGCCCTGATCAACTTATTCAAGAAAGAAAGAAATATCACTGATCTTTTAATTGATGACAAAGCGAATGAGAATGACTACGGGATCCTCAGAACAATCGCAAAAAATACCCACGATGAAATGGAGTTAGAGCTGCTGAAAGCTTTGAAGAAGAATGACAAAGCAACTGTGTTGCCTTTATAGTCTGAAGTGTCTTCTGTTCTAATCGCAAAATACACATTTAAGCTTGAAAGCAATGCAGCTACTCATGGCTTTCCTCTTCAAAGATGTCAGCATTCCTGGGCAGCCGGTCTATTGCTCTTCGAAACACACAAGCACAGAAGTAATAGAGCAAGAAATAAGGCTTCTGTTGTTGAAAGAGAGAATAACTCTAGGATCGGGTATAATAAACGCAAAACATGCATTCAATGAAACTTTAAAATGCCTAACAAGAATCAAAACTATACAGTGAAAAACAAGTTAGTGTTGAGTCTCTTCAAAGTGAAAAGCCTTCTTTAGAGTACGCAAACCTATATTGTGGTGATGAATTTGAGGATTCTGAAGAAGACATTTTTTTCGGAATGGAAAACAACTGTCGTCCTTGTTCTCCTTCTCCACCTCTTCCCTCTTCTCAACCTAAGAAAAGGGGCAAACGCAATGAAGACAAAAGCCAACCAGCTAAGTCTAAGCGTACAAGAAGAAGTAACAAAAAATAGTGGCGACCTTAAATAATAAAACAATTTTTTCCATCACCTTCTCTTAAAACGTTTATATTACAGATAAAGTCCACAGCTCCTAAATTCAACCTACATCCAGAAGCTTAAACTCTCTGAAAACTTATGATTGCATACCATCGACTCATGGGCTTACTCATCCTAAGAAGTAGACAGTACTTCCAGCGCTTTTTTAACAATCTGAAGATTTGCTGCGCTCCTCTTTGATTGGTATGGAAGAACGCACTTTCCGCAGTAAAGTTTTTTTTCTCTAACATAGCCATAGACAAAAATCGATATACTATTGGGCCTTTATATAGATAAAAAACAAAAGTCGAAACCAGAGTTAGAGTGTAAGTAAACATATAAGAGCTACTTGTTTTTTTTTGTTCCAAGTTTTGACATGAAATGCCACATTGCCTGGTCCCGGTACTGGTGAGTGTTGTTTTGGAAAAGAGTTTTGACATTGCCTTGTTCTAATTTAATTAGTTTGTTTGTTCTATATGTTTAGATGGGATTAGTCTGCTTCCATTTAAAATCAAAGTATGTTTAATCTGTATATGGCTCTATTTTTGTCACTTGAAAGCTAACATAACGTCTTTTTTTTTTTCTAGATTTCAAACAAGTTCTTGCAGTCTCTTAGTTTATAGTAAGTTTTGATATATTATTATGCACCTTCCATATACTCAAAACCAACTTTACTTTTCGAAAAAGAATGCCCTCCTAAAGGAATTGACTATTTATCCGTACAAGGCATGCACTTTGTTAGGTAAGTTTGATGGATGGCAAGATGGTGGTTTTTTCCTTTTTTTTTTTTTTTATTAAAAAGACCATATGCTACATACAAATTATTTTCTGTGTCTATCGGTATTGCCTCAATTTCGAATGACAAAGCGAATTGCTCATTTAACACTCTTGCCTCGCTTTTATATATTTGTTTTTATTAGATTCAAGTAGTGCTTCTTTTCTTTTACTATTTCTCAATAAAAGTATCGTTTTTTTCCATTTATAATAAGCGTCTAATTTCTAGTAATCCTAAAAAATAAGTGACATTACGAACAATGTTGATAACTAAAGCACCAAAAAACTTGGTCGTTTTGTAGCCAAAGTTGTTCCAGAAGTAAGCAAGTTATTGCTGTTTTGTTGCTAATTGTTGTATACACAGCATTATTCATCCCTTCTTACACTAGTTATGCCTTAAAAGAGCAAGTATTAATATCATGTATAAATATATCTTTCAATCACAGTTTTATCCGCAGCTTCGATGGATGTCTTCTATCTTAGTTTAAACATGTTAAAGATCAGACCATCACCTAATCACAAATTGACATCTGCATCAATACCAATGGTAGACGAGGTCTGTGCCCTGATCATGTACCCTGTTCTTGTGTACCTTAATCCACTCAACCGATTAGCTAGTGTATACACACTCAGTCCCAAATCAGGGATAATCAATTATCATACAAACAGTATAAATACAATACAAAATATAACCTTTAATAAAGCAGACTTCTTTTGGCCGTTTTGGTTCTAATCGATTTATTGATTTGACCATTTTATTAGTGATTATATCACAGCCTCATCCAAATTTTCTAGAAATCCTCATCAATGCCTTTTTTCGAGAAATCAAGAATCACTATATTGCTATGGGCCATGAGCGTATTGTGATGTTTTGATAATAGAGTTATATAATAAGATGATATAGAGACAAAGGTAGATAGAGACTGTTCTATACAGTTTTATTGTTGTTCTTTTTGATTATAAATTATTCTAGCATATTTATACATGAAGAGATGTCGGAGTAAGTAGTAGTAGAGTTCATGCAAATGACTGAGTCTCTATTATCATAGACTACTTTAAATTAATTAAATAATGTAAATTATGGATTTCGGTTATAAGTCTTGATCTATTAAAAGATACATTGTCTTATTCAGTACAAGAGGTTCTTTTATGTCTATTTCTAATGTAAATTGATTATGATGTATTTTAGTATGTAAATGAAGACTTATTTAATGTCAGATCATCACACGTATTTTTAAGCATGTCCAATCAATCATGCAATTTGTTACAAGGCCTATGGGTACTCCCATTCCTAAAGTTCGAGCATTAGGATCCACACTGACTGCTGAATCTGGTATCGCTGTTGACGATATTGTTGTCCATGGTAACCGGTCCTCCAAGGAACTGTTTGAACAGTTTTACCGCATTTCGGTTACTACATCTACGGATTTTACCAAGGTCTTAACTCTGAGTGCACAACAAAGATCACAAGGCTCGAAGTGTAATATTATGTAAATAATAGTAACTACGTACATTGAAAATCTGAAAAGTCATAGCCAAGTATACGATTCCTTGAGTATGTAAGTAGAAAAGACTAAAGAAAAACGAGCTTATTATTAGATGAATATAGCTTTTATAGATCGCTTGAAAGAACCAGTTCAAACACACAGGCTTTTCTTAAAATGTCCACCAATATGATAGCATGCCCTATGTGTAATGTAAATACTATCGATAAAATAAGAAACAAGAGAAAGAAATGTAAACAGTGCGCAGAGAAAGAAGCTCGATCAAATAAGAAATACAGGCAGGTTAGCCGTCTTTCTTTTGAAGATGGTTGCAAGACAGCTTTACATAACAACACTAATGCTTCAATACACGCGTCGTCTTTACTCAAATGTTACCCAGTCAAGCTGAAGATAAACAAATATGATAAGGTGCGAGAAAATATTACTGCTCACGCTTTGCTACATGCTCAAGAAGTCGAAAATATATCTGAAGAATTTAATATCAACTCTGGAGATACGTCAAAAACATTCGAAGCAGAGTCGCAACTGGCTGAAAAGGTGGTAATGTATTATTCCTGCAGAAAATGTGATAGTCCAGAAATACAACAAACTCTGAAGATATATCGCAAGTTGTATCGTCGTCAAGTGTACCAAATATGTTGAAAATGCTGGGACCTTACGAGGAAATTGATGCAGAAGTGATTAGTCTTCTGAACGCCGATTCTTGTATTACACAAAAGCAATTGCATCTAGCTCCCAAGCTCTTTACTGATGCCTTAATCCACAATAAGTTGACGTTAATGGCTATTACCTCTGAAGTTTACTCAAAACATGCCACTATAGATATTCATTTAGAAACAAGCGATGATTCTGTACCCTCTTCGAAATGTCTCTATAAGGACTTATCCTGTTCAGTTATTGTTTGCTTTGATGGAAAGAACTTATCAAAGAAAACTGCTTATTGGCTTACATACAATGAACATCCTCATTACCTGTTCCACAACAATAGTAGCATCCAGATTGCAAGAAGTGTTTGTTGGCCATCAATTCAATGTCAGTCCCACCGATTTTACTGTGAACAGTACAAGAGTTTTTCTGCGATCAGAAGAAGTATCAAGCTTCAAGAAAGCCTTCAGTTCTTGTCTTCAGCTCAGCTCCGACTGTCTACCTCCCAGTATCTCATGTTTAAGACAATTGACAAGCTCCTTCAACCATACATCAACATATGCTTATTTTAGAGCAACTTTGGATGACTTTAACGATACTAGATTTATGCCTGTCACTGTATTTACTTTATGCGACACCCCAGATCAGGATGGTTACGGTTCAAACCACAATTCTGCGCCAAGAATCGGTTCTTTACTGCTGCAAACAACTGCTATTAACCTCAGCTTAAAACGCGATCTATCAAAAGAAACCATATCTTTGTTCCAAACTGCGTATGAATCTGCTCAACGTAATGAAGATAATGAATCATGGAAAATAATTGATCAAGTTATGAATCAAATGAATATACTCATTGAACAAAATGATGATAAGCCAATGAAAATATCGAAATTTATTCTTGGGACTAATTTCAGCAAGGTGGCAAATCTCGTTGGTAGTCATCTATATAAAGCAAACCAAAAAGTAGCAAGTAACATTAAAGTAAGACTTTTGGACTTGTATGGTTAATAGTTTTTTTATTTCATGCCTTTTATTGAATAATGACAAAATGAATATTCTAATACCTTTATTTTTATATCTCAATACTGTAATCATCGAACAAGTAACATATTGTTTCAGTAAAAGTGAGTACATTTCCAAGTGATCTTTAATGAATAGTGTAAACAATAGATATACTGTTGGCTTTGACCAAATAACTATTCTTACTACTTACAGTTAGCGCAACACTAAAGGGCGGTTTTTTAAATAAAAAGGCGGGTTCTAAAGTTCTCATTAGGCGGATTGTTTTCTTCCAAAGGGCGGTTGTTGTTTTCTCAAAGGGCGGTTTTGTTTTCTCAAAAGGCGGTTACAATTTTCTCAAAGGGCGGTCTCTTCGATCCTCAGTAGATATTTTTTACAGTTGTTTGTGACATTTTATTAGATAGGATTGCCTTTTAAGCAATCTTCAAATATGTTTACCGAATGTTGTACAAATGCTCGAAGATGTTCTGGAGGAACATTATTGCAAGCCTCAGTTATTCTTGTTGATAAATCCCCTTAAGTTTGAAATTGATTACGTTTGACCTTATTTTTAGCTATGAACCAGAATTGCTCAATAGGATTAAGTTCAGGCGAGTAAGGAGGGAGATGAATGCACTTATATCCTCTCTCTGTCACCATAGTATCAATCTCGTTAGATGTATGGATTGGCGCATTATCCATAGCTATATAATATCCTTTCATTTTCGGAATGCAATCCATTCCATCCATTGTTTTCTGAATAAAATTCATAGAATGGCCGGATGTATCTGTATATAGGTCTCATATTTAAATTCAAACTATTTAAATTCAAACTCCGAGATGTTATATTTTTTGTTAAATTGAATTTTATATTTGTTTAAAAGTTAATATAGATATAGCTAATAGACTTTATGCTTTTATTATCCTATGTTTATAGAGTCATATCAGTCATTGAAGAAAGTATTTGATAATGAATCAGAAGCTTTAATATATTTGATAAAAAACAATTATGTAAATCATTATGAAAAATGTTTAAACTGTAATAAAGATATGAAGTTAAATATGAATAAAAAATTATATGTATGTAAGTTTTATAAATGTAGAAAAGCTATATCACCTTTAAAAGGCACTATATTCAATAAATTAAGACTTCCTTTAAACATACAATTACATATTTTATACCTTTTTTTAGGTAAAGCACCATCATCGTTTATAACATCAAGTTTACAAATTGATAAAAATACTGTTACCAGATATAACAAATTATTTAGAAGATACATTAAAAATAAACAACTTGTTAATCCAAAAAACAAAATTGGTGGAAGAAATGAAATTGTTGAGATTGATGAAACTAAAATTGCTAAAAGAAAGTATAACAAAGGGCATAAGGTTGAGGGAGCATGGGTTATAGGAGGTATTCAAAGAAGCAGATTAAAGAATAAAATTAAAAATGAAAATAAAAAAATGTTTTTAGTTCCCATTGAAGAAAGAAATATAGAAAATATTAATGATATTATTAAAAAATATGTTAAAAAAGGTACAACCATTTATACGGATTGTTGGAAAGGGTATAATAATCTAAGTAAAATAGGATATAAACATAAAACTGTTAATCATAAAAAGCATTTTAAAGACCCAGATACAGGAGTTCATACAAACACGATTGAAGGTGCTTGGAATGGATTAAAGCAAAGTATAACTCCTAGAAATAGAAATAAAAAAGATATACTATTACATTTGAAAGAGTATCAATGGCGTAAGAAAAACAAAGAATATAATATCTGGAAAAACTTTTTAAAAGATTAAAAATTGAATTTTATATAATAGATAAAATATACTTCATAAAATGTCAAACATTAACAAAAGCATATATATTAGAATCAAAAAAACGAAATACACTAATATTATCCTTAAACTAAAAAAAATGGAGAAAAGAATAATTCAATTGAAAAAAGAGAATCATCATTACAAAGAATTAAGTAGGTCCCTTGTGTACAAATATAGTGAAAACATATCAGGTAATGATAATTCTAATAAGTATAATAATGGTGATAATGAAAATATTTTAAATAATACAAGTATCAATGAAGATGAAGAGATTGATGAGCTAGATGAAAATGAATGTTTAAATAATCAAAGACCTGGAACTCCCGATATAATCAAATCAATGAGAAATAAGTATAATCACATGCAAGAGAATGAAAATATTATTAATTTTGATGAGGATATTAGTCAATCTGGAAATGAGTCTATTTATAGTAATTATAGCGATACTAACAAAAATACATTGAAAAGGAAATATAAAAAGTCAAATGCTGAAATTGAAATAGATAAAGTAAAAACTAAACTTATAAACAATTTGAATATATTATCAAAAAACAATATCTTATATCTTAAATTAAAAAATAACAATAGAGATACTTTAAAATTATTATCAGAAATATATCTAAAATATATAAATGATGACGATATAAATTACATTGATAGTGTTTATGAGTGCTATGATAAAAATAAGTCACGGTTTTTAAAAAATTTAGAAATAAGTTATAAAATACATAGCAGTAAAAAATTAGTTAACAGTAACTACATATTTCCATTATATACATTTAACAAAATCAAAAAGACATCAGTGGATGAGTTGATTTATAATCTCGAAAATATTTTATAAAAGTTAAAAATTTAGAATTTATCTTTTAAACCAAAATAAAATATGAGAGTTCAATTCATAATCAACCGAATGGCCAGTGACAGTTCCTTTGGAGGCAGGCTTCTTTGGTTTTGATGGTGCTTTTCTTTAGCGATTACCAGAATCGATTTTTAGCCTTTTGAATGTGTGTTCCTGAGGATTTCGAAGCTCCATTGGCACGACATACTTCGCCGAGATTGCACCCAAGACTGTGTGTGATACTGCTCTGATGGTAGGAGTGATTACAATAGCTGGTGTGCCCTTAATAGACAATCCTCCTGGAGGTCTCATATTGATATCGAAAGCTGATTTATCAACAAAAACACAATTTTCAAGGTAATCCATATCTGTTTTGCTCCACTTCTCAACCCACGCTATGCGGTTTGCAGTTTTGGTTGGATCGTTTCTGGGAGCTGAATGACGAGTGGTTTTTTTGAATGAAAGGTTGCATTTTGTTTTGAGGAAACTTCTCACACTTGATTCTTTCAGTGTGAATGATTCAAATTTTTCAGTAAGTGAACAAACTGCATCCACAACCCTGGCTTGAGGATTACTGTCATAAAAATTCAAAAGGTGAGTCTTATGCTTCTCGTTAAGCTGGCCTGCTGATTTATTGATTTTATTGGTTTGTTTTTCGAAGATATTCCAATTTTTATCCTCTTTCAGTCTCCTAGCCCATTTCTGTGCAGTTCTTTCAGCAACACCGCCTGCTAATCTACCAGATTTGGCAGCATTGAACAACTTAACCCTATTGTAGTAGACAAAAAGCAGTTTCTGATCATTGGTGTAGTTGTTATAACTCCTACCACTATTGATCTTTACGTTGGTGGCAATCTCCTCCATCTCATCATCTAAGGCTTCTATCTCAGTGTCCTTCTGCTCTGTATTTTGCTTCTCGCAGTAAAGTCGAAGACGAGTTAATGTTTTTAGATGGAAGGGGTTAATCTCTTCTTCGCATTCCATCGCATCGCGCCCATTTTCATCACAAATGTTTCCCTGGCCATTTTCATAAAAAAAAATATGTACTCATTTAACAAAAGTAAAAAAAAGAAAAAAAAAAAAAGAATATACCGCCCTACAATTTGAAAAATCCGCCTTTTGAGAAAAATGGAACTCTTACAGTCACGTACAGTGCTTCCACTCTCAATTTACCGAATGCTTGATAACTCTGGTTACTTTTTTGAATTATTTTGGATACTTGTATGAGGATAAATTGCCCAGAAGAATGAAACTAATTCGATCAAGTATTCGAAGCTAATTTGCCCTGCTTCTTGAAAATAAATTGCTTACTCTTTACAATAAGATTACCAACTTTGGTCTTTGACCAGTCTTCGTTACTATAAAGTCCAATCTTCGCTTTTCTACTATCCAAAATTTCGTTTTAGTAAAGACTCAGTTTTTGCTTTTGCTTTCACCAATGTTCGCTTTAGTATTACTCAACTGTTGTGTTTTCTTTAACTTTTATTTTCACAGCAACCAAATGAAAAGCAGTTTTTTTTTTTTTTTTTTTTTTTTTTTTTTTTTTTTTGCAAAGACGGATAAAATAGGATTTTATAGATGAGCAAGGAAACGAGGAAGAGGAAATCGATTCTTACAATCTTGGCATTTTGTTGACTTTATCACAGTACTTACCGAGCTTTTCGAATTCGTTTTCCTACAAAGGAGCATAGAAGAACTTGAAAACTTTTGATCGATTGCCAAAGGTACTGTTAACTGAAGGGTTAAAAAACTAGAGTTACTGAAGTTAGCGAAAGCAAAAGCAGAAAAGCTCTTCGTAATACTGCCCGACACTCAATCAATAGTTTTCTATAAATGCTTCAACGAAAGTAACGAAAGTAACGAAAGTAACGAAAGTAACGAAAGTAACGAAAGTAACGAAAGTAACGAAAGTAACGAAAGTAACGAAAGTAACGAAAGTAACCAAAGCAACGAAAGTAACGAAAGTAACGAAAGTAGATGGCCAATCGTTTTTCACTAAAGTTGCTTATTTCTGTTGATACGTAAATTCGGGCTCAGATTCAGAAAAAGGGTAAATCGAAATGATATAAAGGTAGTTGTTTTATAAGTTGATAAGCATTGGTTTTAAGCTGATTAACGTACAAGGAGTGAGCATCACGTTGTTTTGATAATATAAGTTATATGATTATAAAATATAGCATCCAAGTTACGATCTTGAGTATAAAGGTTATATAAAAGTATATAGAGAGCTGTCAATTAAAGTATATCGATATTTGTTTTATGTACGTCTAAATATAGATGTGTCTTATGTAATTGAGGAAACAAACTAATATTATATAAAAGTCGCGTAACATTGTTAATAGATAAACTTTGGTTGACAATCGTAAAGGAGGGTATTGGTTTCACAATATTAACTCAAAGCGTGTGGCGATGAAAGGCCATTTTTAGTGTTGAATAGGATGCAAATCTACCAAACAGACCTTTCTCGATTCCCTTGTCATAACAAGATGACCATTTCATTTGCCTTGGTTTTGTTTCATGAACTCCTTTACAAATATAAGGTCCTTGGATTCAGTGGTTTGAATAGATGTTACACAGACGGACTCTTCTTCCCCTATATAACGTCGTTTAAAGTTTTCCGCAAAGCTGACACCATCCTCTGCGTATTTTTCAATACGTTTCCGTGAGATTTCATCGTTTAAAGTGTTATTATGAATAACTTTTTTAAATTGAGATGCAACAGCATCACAAAAGGATTCAATCTCAATATCCCGAACTACTTTGCTGTTCGATTCACAGGTAAAGATTTGAAAAGATATTCTGTAAATTTTCTGAGGCGTTCAATCCATGTATTCATCCAAGGCAACAACATGTTTTTTTTGCTGTGTTAGAAAGTGAATTAACGCAATTATTTTTGGCATTGGTACTTGTATTAGTGATGCGATCGAATCAGCATTGTAAATATGAACTTGTTTTGCCCAAAGCGAACTGGAAAGTATATAGTACGGCTCATTATCGCGTTTGGTAAAGTCTTCCTCACGAAAATGTTTGCTTGAGAACCCATCAATATTGATGACTATAACAATTGGGAGAATCTTTGTTTGATCAAATACATTCAACGAATATTGCACTAATCGTACAATAAACTCATGTGTCACCTTCTTCTGAATCTCTACTATGACAGACGCAAGATTTCTGGTTTTATCTTGAGGATAACATGTTATGTCAGTCCTTTTGTTGTCGTTTTGTTCAGTTGGTCCGTTATAATATGCAGAGCCGCAAATACCACCGCCAACAACGGAATTAATTATAATATCCTTCATATAATCTGTACGGAGCAATGCTTTACTGCAAAATTCGTTTCCTGGTATAACTAGTAAGGACAACGTATACAAATCTTCGGTGTCAAGGGCATTGCATAACGCATTGTCACGCGTAAAGGCTGTCATTGCTGTAAGTGTGAAAGGAAGAAGAAAAGAGTTTCTAAAAAATAAAAAATCACATGATGTGAATCTTTGAAAGAGAGACAAATTTTTTTTTACAAACACAGAAAGGGAGCCTGTCCATTTCCTAGTTTGAGAGAACCATGGGGAGCCAGAGGTGGTTCACGCACATTTCCTATTTCGAGGGAACCGGTGGGAGTTTTTTTTCCAGAGTGTTTGTTACTTTCGTTACTTTCGTTGCTTTGGTTACTTTCGTTGCTTTGGTTACTTTCGTTACTTTGGTTACTTTGGTTACTTTCGTTACTTTCGTTACTTTCGTTGCTTTGGTGACCATCTGTGTCGTTTTAATATATCATATTTATAACAAAACATGAGTTTATAATATATAAATTTGTATTTTAAAGAATTTCTAATTTATCTATATATTTAATTGTTAATTCCCTACACAACAAATTATTGATATGCTTAAACATCTCAATTATATTTGTGTGCAAAAACCATTATAGTACTTTTTAATAAATTTTATTACAGACTGTTCTTGATATCTTGTTCTTAGTAGTTTGTATAGTAAGTTGTAACATATTTTAATATGATTTATTTTATTATTATGTAAATAAAACAAATAAACGATATCCTTATCTTTAACATCATTATTTATAAAATTATGATAATATATAATATCAAGATCTAGTATATTTTTAAATAATTGCTTTTCCAATGTCCATTCTTTAATACCTATTATTGTATTTCCAAATAAAACCTTAAAGTGATCACAGTTCAATATAGTTGCATTAATATGCTTATATTTTGGAATAAATTCAGGCATATCGTTGTTTATTAACTTTACATTCATCTCTTGTTTTTAAGTTTTAATTTTAGTTTCCTTTTTTTATTTTTTAACTTTTTTTCTTTATCTTATTGTTTATGTCGCGAATAAATTTACTTTCGTTATAATATGTTATCATAAGAGTTTGTTCAATTTTGTTATTTCTAGAAGATACATTTTTTTCATTTAATTTTATGTTTTGGGAGAAATCCTCAGAGATATATGTCTTAAATTTTGGATTAAATTTGCCTTTTTTTCTATTTGTATTGTAGTGATGTTCAAAACAATATCTCCTATCTTTTAATTTTCTTCTCCCACATATGTTATTTCTATTCTTACCCTTAACGTTTTGGTAACAACAGAAACTTTTGGAAAAGTTATTATTTGTGTTGCATGAACTAAAGTTTGTAAGAGCAAACAAAATGGGATTATTTATATACATTTTAGATGAGTACTTTATATAATTAGTGTCATGAATCCTTGCCCATAGTTAAGACCTTTGATACTATTGTTCTTTCCCAGCTCAATGTCCTCGTTCTCCCTTATCCATTCTCTGTTTCATGTTATCGGCGCCTTAGTATTATCTTATATTCTGTGTTCTGTTACTTCATGCTGTGTTCCGTATCTTGTGTTCTGTATTCCTTGTGTTTGTATTCCCTTGCGTTCTGTATTCCCTCGTGCTCGGCTTTATCGTATGATTTCGGTCTTCCTGTTGTTCCACCGGTTACTTTAGCTTTAGTATAAATACTGTAATAATTTGTATCTCGTTCCTTCTTCCTTTGTCAGATATTTTGTTTATCTTTTCTTGCAAAATAAATTATCATTCTTTTTGGATCAATTTCTGTAAGTATCATTTGGGGCTCCGTTCGTGACAATTAGCATATTCATTTTTGCTTTAAGTACTATAATGGTTTTTGCACACAAATATAATTGAGATGTTTAAGCATATCAATAATTTGTTGTGTAGGGAATTAACAATTAAATATATAGATAAATTAGAAATTCTTTAAAATACAAATTTATATATTATAAACTCATGTTTTGTTATAAATATGATATATTAAAACGACACAGATGGTCACCAAAGCAACGAAAGTAACGAAAGTAACGAAAGTAACCAAAGTAACCAAAGTAACGAAAGTAACCAAAGCAACGAAAGTAACGAAAGTAACAAACACTCTGGAAAAAAAACTCCCACCGGTTCCCTCGAAATAGGAAATGTGCGTGAACCACCTCTGGCTCCCCATGGTTCTCTCAAACTAGGAAATGGACAGGCTCCCTTTCTGTGTTTGTAAAAAAAATTTGTCTCTCTTTCAAAGATTCACATCATGTGATTTTTTATTTTTTAGAAACTCTTTTCTTCTTCCTTTCACACTTACAGCAATGACAGCCTTTACGCGTGACAATGCGTTATGCAATGCCCTTGACACCGAAGATTTGTATACGTTGTCCTTACTAGTTATACCAGGAAACGAATTTTGCAGTAAAGCATTGCTCCGTACAGATTATATGAAGGATATTATAATTAATTCCGTTGTTGGCGGTGGTATTTGCGGCTCTGCATATTATAACGGACCAACTGAACAAAACGACAACAAAAGGACTGACATAACATGTTATCCTCAAGATAAAACCAGAAATCTTGCGTCTGTCATAGTAGAGATTCAGAAGAAGGTGACACATGAGTTTATTGTACGATTAGTGCAATATTCGTTGAATGTATTTGATCAAACAAAGATTCTCCCAATTGTTATAGTCATCAATATTGATGGGTTCTCAAGCAAACATTTTCGTGAGGAAGACTTTACCAAACGCGATAATGAGCCGTACTATATACTTTCCAGTTCGCTTTGGGCAAAACAAGTTCATATTTACAATGCTGATTCGATCGCATCACTAATACAAGTACCAATGCCAAAAATAATTGCGTTAATTCACTTTCTAACACAGCAAAAAAAACATGTTGTTGCCTTGGATGAATACATGGATTGAACGCCTCAGAAAATTTACAGAATATCTTTTCAAATCTTTACCTGTGAATCGAACAGCAAAGTAGTTCGGGATATTGAGATTGAATCCTTTTGTGATGCTGTTGCATCTCAATTTAAAAAAGTTATTCATAATAACACTTTAAACGATGAAATCTCACGGAAACGTATTGAAAAATACGCAGAGGATGGTGTCAGCTTTGCGGAAAACTTTAAACGACGTTATATAGGGGAAGAAGAGTCCGTCTGTGTAACATCTATTCAAACCACTGAATCCAAGGACCTTATATTTGTAAAGGAGTTCATGAAACAAAACCAAGGCAAATGAAATGGTCATCTTGTTATGACAAGGGAATCGAGAAAGGTCTGTTTGGTAGATTTGCATCCTATTCAACACTAAAAATGGCCTTTCATCGCCACACGCTTTGAGTTAATATTGTGAAACCAATACCCTCCTTTACGATTGTCAACCAAAGTTTATCTATTAACAATGTTACGCGACTTTTATATAATATTAGTTTGTTTCCTCAATTACATAAGACACATCTATATTTAGACGTACATAAAACAAATATCGATATACTTTAATTGACAGCTCTCTATATACTTTTATATAACCTTTATACTCAAGATCGTAACTTGGATGCTATATTTTATAATCATATAACTTATATTATCAAAACAACGTGATGCTCACTCCTTGTACGTTAATCAGCTTAAAACCAATGCTTATCAACTTATAAAACAACTACCTTTATATCATTTCGATTTACCCTTTTTCTGAATCTGAGCCCGAATTTACGTATCAACAGAAATAAGCAACTTTAGTGAAAAACGATTGGCCATCTACTTTCGTTACTTTCGTTACTTTCGTTGCTTTGGTTACTTTCGTTACTTTCGTTACTTTCGTTACTTTCGTTACTTTCGTTACTTTCGTTACTTTCGTTACTTTCGTTACTTTCGTTACTTTCGTTACTTTCGTTGAAGCATTTATAGAAAACTATTGATTGAGTGTCGGGCAGTATTACGAAGAGCTTTTCTGCTTTTGCTTTCGCTAACTTCAGTAACTCTAGTTTTTTAACCCTTCAGTTAACAGTACCTTTGGCAATCGATCAAAAGTTTTCAAGTTCTTCTATGCTCCTTTGTAGGAAAACGAATTCGAAAAGCTCGGTAAGTACTGTGATAAAGTCAACAAAATGCCAAGATTGTAAGAATCGATTTCCTCTTCCTCGTTTCCTTGCTCATCTATAAAATCCTATTTTATCCGTCTTTGCAAAAAAAAAAAAAAAAAAAAAAAAAAAAAAAAAAAACTGCTTTTCATTTGGTTGCTGTGAAAATAAAAGTTAAAGAAAACACAACAGTTGAGTAATACTAAAGCGAACATTGGTGAAAGCAAAAGCAAAAACTGAGTCTTTACTAAAACGAAATTTTGGATAGTAGAAAAGCGAAGATTGGACTTTATAGTAACGAAGACTGGTCAAAGACCAAAGTTGGTAATCTTATTGTAAAGAGTAAGCAATTTATTTTCAAGAAGCAGGGCAAATTAGCTTCGAATACTTGATCGAATTAGTTTCATTCTTCTGGGCAATTTATCCTCATACAAGTATCCAAAATAATTCAAAAAAGTAACCAGAGTTATCAAGCATTCGGTAAATTGAGAGTGGAAGCACTGTACGTGACTGTAAGAGTTCCATTTTTCTCAAAAGGCGGATTTTTCAAATTGTAGGGCGGTATATTCTTTTTTTTTTTTTCTTTTTTTTACTTTTGTTAAATGAGTACATATTTTTTTTTATGAAAATGGCCAGGGAAACATTTGTGATGAAAATGGGCGCGATGCGATGGAATGCGAAGAAGAGATTAACCCCTTCCATCTAAAAACATTAACTCGTCTTCGACTTTACTGCGAGAAGCAAAATACAGAGCAGAAGGACACTGAGATAGAAGCCTTAGATGATGAGATGGAGGAGATTGCCACCAACGTAAAGATCAATAGTGGTAGGAGTTATAACAACTACACCAATGATCAGAAACTGCTTTTTGTCTACTACAATAGGGTTAAGTTGTTCAATGCTGCCAAATCTGGTAGATTAGCAGGCGGTGTTGCTGAAAGAACTGCACAGAAATGGGCTAGGAGACTGAAAGAGGATAAAAATTGGAATATCTTCGAAAAACAAACCAATAAAATCAATAAATCAGCAGGCCAGCTTAACGAGAAGCATAAGACTCACCTTTTGAATTTTTATGACAGTAATCCTCAAGCCAGGGTTGTGGATGCAGTTTGTTCACTTACTGAAAAATTTGAATCATTCACACTGAAAGAATCAAGTGTGAGAAGTTTCCTCAAAACAAAATGCAACCTTTCATTCAAAAAAACCACTCGTCATTCAGCTCCCAGAAACGATCCAACCAAAACTGCAAACCGCATAGCGTGGGTTGAGAAGTGGAGCAAAACAGATATGGATTACCTTGAAAATTGTGTTTTTGTTGATAAATCAGCTTTCGATATCAATATGAGACCTCCAGGAGGATTGTCTATTAAGGGCACACCAGCTATTGTAATCACTCCTACCATCAGAGCAGTATCACACACAGTCTTGGGTGCAATCTCGGCGAAGTATGTCGTGCCAATGGAGCTTCGAAATCCTCAGGAACACACATTCAAAAGGCTAAAAATCGATTCTGGTAATCGCTAAAGAAAAGCACCATCAAAACCAAAGAAGCCTGCCTCCAAAGGAACTGTCACTGGCCATTCTATGAATTTTATTCAGAAAACAATGGATGGAATGGATTGCATTCCGAAAATGAAAGGATATTATATAGCTATGGATAATGCGCCAATCCATACATCTAACGAGATTGTTACTATGGTGACAGAGAGAGGATATAAGTGCATTCATCTCCCTCCTTACTCGCCTGAACTTAATCCTATTGAGCAATTCTGGTTCATAGCTAAAAATAAGGTCAAACGTAATCAATTTCAAACTTAAGGGGATTTATCAACAAGAATAACTGAGGCTTGCAATAATGTTCCTCCAGAACATCTTCGAGCATTTGTACAACATTCGGTAAACATATTTGAAGATTGCTTAAAAGGCAATCCTATCTAATAAAATGTCACAAACAACTGTAAAAAATATCTACTGAGGATCGAAGAGACCGCCCTTTGAGAAAATTGTAACCGCCTTTTGAGAAAACAAAACCGCCCTTTGAGAAAACAACAACCGCCCTTTGGAAGAAAACAATCCGCCTAATGAGAACTTTAGAACCCGCCTTTTTATTTAAAAAACCGCCCTTTAGTGTTGCGCTAACTGTAAGTAGTAAGAATAGTTATTTGGTCAAAGCCAACAGTATATCTATTGTTTACACTATTCATTAAAGATCACTTGGAAATGTACTCACTTTTACTGAAACAATATGTTACTTGTTCGATGATTACAGTATTGAGATATAAAAATAAAGGTATTAGAATATTCATTTTGTCATTATTCAATAAAAGGCATGAAATAAAAAAACTATTAACCATACAAGTCCAAAAGTCTTACTTTAATGTTACTTGCTACTTTTTGGTTTGCTTTATATAGATGACTACCAACGAGATTTGCCACCTTGCTGAAATTAGTCCCAAGAATAAATTTCGATATTTTCATTGGCTTATCATCATTTTGTTCAATGAGTATATTCATTTGATTCATAACTTGATCAATTATTTTCCATGATTCATTATCTTCATTACGTTGAGCAGATTCATACGCAGTTTGGAACAAAGATATGGTTTCTTTTGATAGATCGCGTTTTAAGCTGAGGTTAATAGCAGTTGTTTGCAGCAGTAAAGAACCGATTCTTGGCGCAGAATTGTGGTTTGAACCGTAACCATCCTGATCTGGGGTGTCGCATAAAGTAAATACAGTGACAGGCATAAATCTAGTATCGTTAAAGTCATCCAAAGTTGCTCTAAAATAAGCATATGTTGATGTATGGTTGAAGGAGCTTGTCAATTGTCTTAAACATGAGATACTGGGAGGTAGACAGTCGGAGCTGAGCTGAAGACAAGAACTGAAGGCTTTCTTGAAGCTTGATACTTCTTCTGATCGCAGAAAAACTCTTGTACTGTTCACAGTAAAATCGGTGGGACTGACATTGAATTGATGGCCAACAAACACTTCTTGCAATCTGGATGCTACTATTGTTGTGGAACAGGTAATGAGGATGTTCATTGTATGTAAGCCAATAAGCAGTTTTCTTTGATAAGTTCTTTCCATCAAAGCAAACAATAACTGAACAGGATAAGTCCTTATAGAGACATTTCGAAGAGGGTACAGAATCATCGCTTGTTTCTAAATGAATATCTATAGTGGCATGTTTTGAGTAAACTTCAGAGGTAATAGCCATTAACGTCAACTTATTGTGGATTAAGGCATCAGTAAAGAGCTTGGGAGCTAGATGCAATTGCTTTTGTGTAATACAAGAATCGGCGTTCAGAAGACTAATCACTTCTGCATCAATTTCCTCGTAAGGTCCCAGCATTTTCAACATATTTGGTACACTTGACGACGATACAACTTGCGATATATCTTCAGAGTTTGTTGTATTTCTGGACTATCACATTTTCTGCAGGAATAATACATTACCACCTTTTCAGCCAGTTGCGACTCTGCTTCGAATGTTTTTGACGTATCTCCAGAGTTGATATTAAATTCTTCAGATATATTTTCGACTTCTTGAGCATGTAGCAAAGCGTGAGCAGTAATATTTTCTCGCACCTTATCATATTTGTTTATCTTCAGCTTGACTGGGTAACATTTGAGTAAAGACGACGCGTGTATTGAAGCATTAGTGTTGTTATGTAAAGCTGTCTTGCAACCATCTTCAAAAGAAAGACGGCTAACCTGCCTGTATTTCTTATTTGATCGAGCTTCTTTCTCTGCGCACTGTTTACATTTCTTTCTCTTGTTTCTTATTTTATCGATAGTATTTACATTACACATAGGGCATGCTATCATATTGGTGGACATTTTAAGAAAAGCCTGTGTGTTTGAACTGGTTCTTTCAAGCGATCTATAAAAGCTATATTCATCTAATAATAAGCTCGTTTTTCTTTAGTCTTTTCTACTTACATACTCAAGGAATCGTATACTTGGCTATGACTTTTCAGATTTTCAATGTACGTAGTTACTATTATTTACATAATATTACACTTCGAGCCTTGTGATCTTTGTTGTGCACTCAGAGTTAAGACCTTGGTAAAATCCGTAGATGTAGTAACCGAAATGCGGTAAAACTGTTCAAACAGTTCCTTGGAGGACCGGTTACCATGGACAACAATATCGTCAACAGCGATACCAGATTCAGCAGTCAGTGTGGATCCTAATGCTCGAACTTTAGGAATGGGAGTACCCATAGGCCTTGTAACAAATTGCATGATTGATTGGACATGCTTAAAAATACGTGTGATGATCTGACATTAAATAAGTCTTCATTTACATACTAAAATACATCATAATCAATTTACATTAGAAATAGACATAAAAGAACCTCTTGTACTGAATAAGACAATGTATCTTTTAATAGATCAAGACTTATAACCGAAATCCATAATTTACATTATTTAATTAATTTAAAGTAGTCTATGATAATAGAGACTCAGTCATTTGCATGAACTCTACTACTACTTACTCCGACATCTCTTCATGTATAAATATGCTAGAATAATTTATAATCAAAAAGAACAACAATAAAACTGTATAGAACAGTCTCAAAGTATCTACCTTTGTCTCTATATCATCTTATTATATAACTCTATTATCAAAACATCACAATACGCTCATGGCCCATAGCAATATAGTGATTCTTGATTTCTCGAAAAAAGGCATTGATGAGGATTTCTAGAAAATTTGGATGAGGCGTAGATGCTATCGAGTAAGCCACCCTAAGTAAATATGACTTGTATGCTTGTACTGGACATAAGAGAGGATTGTCGTGTGGATGAATTGCAATTGCTTTGGTGATGCGAGAACCAGCGCGTTTCTCCTTTGGTGCCACGACTACCAGTTTGAGAATATTATTGCCGGAAACGGAGCACTGATTGAGATCGATGCGCTCAATATCCGAAGGACGAAGAAAGCCAACCATAGAAAGCAGCCATGCGGTCTTAGCGGTAAGAAGGTCAATAGGCATTTTGTCATTAGTACCCAAGGACAGCAAGTGTGTGATTGCAGGCGTTATATCATAGTCCCAAGATTTGAGAGGTAAAACGTAAATTGCTTTGAGGTTTTTGTAGAATTGTTGAAACTCGTCGGTTTGACAAATAGTTTGCTGATCAGTATTTGAGTACAGCTGAAGAATCAAAGATGTGTAGGTGAGTGTAGTCGAGACCTTCCATTTCTTAATGGCCTTTTGTTCAGCAAGAAAATTCAGGATAGGAAACACTGAAGGTGTTTGAGTATCAATATCATGCTCATGACACCAGTCTATATATGAGTTTTGTATGTAAGTGTGATGTCTTGGAGTTTCTTATCGCGTAGGCCGACTGGGAAAGGCGGAGGCGCTTTAAGCCATGTTCCATGCTAGTAGAGTCCATTCCTTGTTCTTCTTCAAGATGAGTGGCTCTTGATCGCTTATGTCCTGCGCCGGAACCTGAAGGAGTCTCGGTGGACAGGCTACTAGTTGTAATGCTAGAGGATACCAGGGTGCCGTTGGCCAGTTCGGCGTGATAAGTGTGGTAGGACGTCGGTGTTGAAGGAGAGTTGTCAACGTTGGTAAGATAAGGTTCCATGGTGGGGCTAGATACAGGCGACCCGGAAGATGATGCCACGGCCGACTGAAGGTATTTGTCCATAGAGCTTGAGGTTGGTAGTTCCATGATACGAAGTGTGGGAGATGGTGACGCTTCGCTGAGGCAAAGAGATTGATATGATGGGGGCCCCATATTTGATTGAGACAATTGAATGTTCTCGCCGAAATCGACCATTCTGTTTGAGATTGAAGAGCCCGTGACGGAGCATCTGCTGGATTCATCTTGGATGGGACGTATAACGTCGACAGCTGTATCTAATTCCGGAAGCAATAGGTCCAAATGTCAAGAACTATTTGACTCAATTTCTCTGATTTTGTGCCGCCAAAATGTTTGATATAAGCAATGGTTGAGGTATTGTTGATGCATAATTGAAGATGGTGATGAGTTGAAACAGGAATAGATTAGAATACTTTCTGGACGACCAGCAGTTCCTTCTGATTGATGTGCAAGGATTGTTCCTCCGCAGACCATGCTTCGTGAATCGATTTGTTGCCCCAAACAATACCATAATCTTGGTCTGACGCACCCGTGGAAACTTGAGTGATAGGTAGCGTGGAAAGAAGGTGGCGTTCATTCCATTTGGTCAACTCGGTTGTCCACCACAAAAGTTCCTTCTGCATTTGGGCGTTGATCTCGGAGAACGGCTGATAACGTGTTTTATTTAATTGGGCCAACAGATGACGAGTCCAAAATCGAGCTTGAACATTCTCCAAGTGAGTAGCCATGGTTGTGCCAATGAACCGGGCTAAGCTGGTCCAGCTGACCTTCGTTTGCTTCAGTAAAGAATAAGTCATGCATCGAAGTGTCCTGATTGTCTTGCCTGGCACCGAGATAGTCATGTCTTGACTGTTGATGTTCATGCCCAAGTGGGTGATTGACTGTGATGGCATTAGAGATGATTCCAACGTATTCAATAGCCAGCCTAATTGGGTCACTTTTTGACATACCTTTTGAGTGAATTCCTGAGCTTGTTGAAAAGAGTTCCCCATGGTGAGTAGGTCGTCCAAGTATGTCGTGAGCCGAGCACCTTGCCGCCTGGCCCACTTGAGAACCGGCTTGAGGACTTTGGTGAATATCAAAGGAGAAAGACTCAGACCGAATGGTAGGACTCGATATTGGTATGCTTGTTGTTTCCATTGGAACCGCAGCAGATGACGATACCGAGGATGGATCAGAATGTGATGAAAGGCGTCTTGTAAGTCGATGGATGTTAGAAAATCGCCTGGTTGTAGCAGTTGAGTGATAGTTTGCATAGTTTCCATTTTGAAGTGCTGAACTGGTAGGTATAGGTTCAGTGGTTTCAGGTTGAGGATCGGTCGAAGGCCACCGTCCTTCTTGGAAATGATGAAAAGTTTTGAATGGAAGCCTGTTGATAGATGATGTGGTTGTATCATCTCGATTGCTTGCTTGTTGAGAAGATTCTGTATTTCCATGTCGGTTACCTGTTGCGAAGTAACCGAAGTGATTGGGGCGCATGAATGATGGTGAGAAAGGCGTTTTGGGGGTGAATAAATAAGAGGGAGACGATAGCCATATCGTAAAATGTTGTGTAACCATGGATACACGGAGAACCCGAGCAAAGAAGGCCAAGAAGAAGAAAACAAGGCTAAACGTCCCCCCACTTGACCTAGAGCCGTTTTTGTTGGTTCTGGCTCTTGTGAGAACCCCGTGGTTGAGTCGGCTGATCCTTTGAGAAGCCGCTAAAGTTGTTGTGAGACTGTTTGTAACCATTTAATCGGTCGGTGGCTGGTGCACGGGCGCCTGAATACGTTTTAGCATAATTATTGGTGTCACCGTTATTGTTGAAACGTTTGGATCGAGGTCCTTTGTTTCGTTGAGTACGTTGCGTTGCGTTTTGAACTGACTGTTGGAGTTTGATGTGGTCCAACATTTCTTGCGTGTCAACAAGGAACTTGTCTGTCGCCTGCGCTGGTGGGTCAAGGTCCTTCGATAATCCTTTGAACATGTTCTCAGTACGCAAGGTGGTAATATGAGAGGCGAGGTCAGACAAAAGTTCACGCATGGCGTAAGCAAAATCCCGCGCTTGTTGTTTGAGTGCTGTATGATCCTAATTTTTGTGAAGCTGATATGAAAATCAATCCAAAGGACGGGTGATGCCCGACAAACGATATTGAACTGTAGAAAAATGACCATCAATCTGTTTGCATGAAGAATGTAAATTGACTTTGTTAAGCTTGGGTAGATCAAAATTTCGTAATGTGTTCTTGGGCAATCGAATAAGAATCGCCGACGGTCGGTATCCTCAAGAGGACGTTCAAAGAAGTCTTCTTAAATGTATGGAAACTCGTCCAGCATGGCAGAAGAAGGAGTAAAGTCAGCGCCAGGTGCACAGATGACAACGTTTGGGTCAATATTGACCAAAGGTGAGCCGTGCAGCTTTTGTTCAAGCTGGTGGATTCTTTGTAAAAGTGTATTGGCCCAAGCGGGTGGTTGTGCTTCATCAGACATAATTTCGCTACGACGGTGTAAGTCCAAGAGCGTAGTAAAAATTCAAACAAAAAGAAGATAAAGATACATAGTCTAGTTTTATTTTATTTTATATATATTTTAAGTAGTACAAGTTCGAACTTAACCAATAAAAGAAAGATAACAACAATAAAGATCACAAGACTCGAAGTGTAATAGGAGAAAAAAGGGCTGATTCTTGATGCACGTTCAATTTACACGCTCAATTCCAAAAAATCCAAAAAACGTGACGCTGCAAAAAATAAATTCATAAAGTGAAATGTCACTCTTTTTGAATAGCCTTTTTTTTTTGCATCTCCTTATACCCTCGCATTTTAAGAGGTGTTGAAGTTTTTTTTTACAGAGAAAAAACTTAAGATAGTAAAATGATTTTTTTAAAGAAAAATTGACAACTTTAGTTTGTTGTGAGATGAAGAGAGAGTAGATATTCAATAAGAGAAAAGGTAAGAACACAGAGAAAGTCCGTTAGAACTTGTATAGGTTTTTATTTCTCCAAGAAAATGTTATCTTTCAATTGCTATAAAATGTCAAGGTATTTATACTTTTTCTTCTCGGTCAAAATATTGTTTTGGGTTAGCTTCTTTGTGATATAATCACTAATAAAATGGTCAAATCAATAAGTCGATTAGAACCAAAACGGCCAAAAGAAGTCTGCCATTGGTATTGATGCAGATGTCAATTTGTGATTATGTGATGGTCTGATCTTTAACATGTTTAAACTAAGATAGAAGACATCCATCGAAGCTGCGGATAAAACTGTGATTGAAAGATATATTTATACATGATATTAATACTTGCTCTTTTAAGGCATAACTAGTGTAAGAAGGGATGAATAATGCTGTGTATACAACATTCTTGACTACGGATTGATTTGTTAGATCAGGAGCAATTAAGAGGAATGCCTTTAGAGGAAGTTGTCAGCTCAGCCAATAGTACATGATCTGACCTGAACTTGAATAAACTATTACATATTTTGATTTGTGACGACCTGAATATTGAACTTTTGCAATCTGCATCTTTATTTTGAGATTCATTATTTTGTCATTATATAAATTTACGTGTAACCAAGAGTGTAATTCTTAATTACAACTCTTTCATTCACTTTCATTTCTCCCCATTTTTCTCTAAAACTTTTAAAAAACACACATACTATCTCAAGACTACTTTTATAATTATCACTTTTATTACCAGCATCACTTGGTTAGTTTTAATTATAATTTTCAATCATTAGTTACAAACTTATCAACAAACAAATAAAGTTGGTATTATTCTTTTAGTTAAAACAACAGTCCACAAATTAATTTGTCAACTGCCAATGCTAATGTATTTTTCAGCTTTAGCTGTCATTTTATGAGTGCCATTAATAATAACAGAGTCACTAGGTTCATAATCTCTGACTATGAGGATGATGTAGTACTTCTAGTAGAATGACTGAATGTCAGTGACTATAGATCCATTGCAATTGCCATAGATATGATCTGGTCTTTTGCCATGATCATCGTTTATTGATCTATTGTGGTGATCTGAGCACTTTCAATACAAAATATAATAAATAATCTTTCATCATATAAATGAATAATCACTTATAGCACTATACATTATAAATATAAAGTAAGCACTGTATAATGACAGTAAATAACGGTAACTGGGATAATATGGATATTTACAAATAAGGAAACCATAATTGTACCTTTTAGGTAACAAGGAGAATTAAAGGAGAATTTATATAATCAATTCCCAGGCACACGCTGTCAAGGTGTTAAGTAATCAATAATCAGTAATCATAATTAGTCAATAAATCAGGTAGTATAAAAGACAACCTGGAAAAGATATATTTTAGACAACAATCAATTTATTTGGTAATAAAGAAGTACTGAACAGTCTCACTGTATTTCTTTGTTTTCTTTCTATCTTCTATTCTATCTTCATTCACAACCCAAACATCACATCTATGCATATGAATTCTTATATGTTCACATCAGGTAGCCCATTATAACTTGCATATTTCTGTACATTTGTCAAATATTTTACTACTGAAATATATGTGTTTTAGGCTTTTGTATTAATGGTGTAGAATATGGGGCTTATTATCCAAAAAAAGCAACTTATAGCGTGTTTTTTGAATTTTTGTTTTTTACTCAGTACTCGTGAAGTAAACATATTCTTGTTGCTATTAGATAGCACCTTTTATTGCTTCATTATTTTGATTTATTCCATTTTCAGAATTTTGCGAAGGGGTGACCTCACAAAAAAAAATTACCCTTCCTTAAAGTGCGAGGGTACAAGTAAATCTTTTTTTTTTCAAATATTGGGGGGGGGGGAGAGATTTTAATATGAGAATTTTATTTTCGAATTGAATGCGTTTCAAAAGAATGCAATTTAATATAAATCTGAATAATCAATTTTGTGGCATATATCACAAACCTCTTAATCTGTGATGATCAAGATTCAGGGTAATTAGAGATTGAAATTTCTTTATACTTCCTGTAGAAGTATGAGCAAATTCAACGTAATAAAAGTCAGAAAATGCGAGAAGGAGCGTAATGAGTTAATCCTTTGTACTCAATTCCATGTTGATTGAAGGAATGAAAATCTGAGTCTCAGAATTCTTCTTCACTTTGCCTGTTTTGATTGTATTTTCGACATAGGTACATAATATGACAGACCTTTCATAACTGTCAGCTTAAACTTGTGGACAGATGAAGGTAATGAACCACAAGTGTAAATCATCTTTGCCAAGGCAAGGAGATTTTTTGAATTGTAGCCTAGTAATCATTTTCTGTTCATCACTTAATTTTTTTATTCAAATCGTACGTGCATCAAGAATTAGAACATGATTGTTTGATCACACATCCAACCTATTGAAAGTCAGGTGTGCAAACCAAATTGGGTAAGATTTGGTCAGTTTGAGAGCGTTTCCCACTTTACTGGAAATTTTTTTTACTGCAAACAGCTTTTCCATGAACTAATAAAATTAAATATACTATAATAAACTGTATTTTAACAATGTTATCAGCTCTTTCGAGCTAGCTAGGGTATAACGAGAACATATTTACTTAATATTGAAATTTCGTAGTGAATTGTCACCTTTATTCATCTCGTTTCAATATTTTCTTTTTCTACCTTATGCTTGTACAGAATGTTAAGGTGGATTGTAGAAAAGAAAATGATTTTATTTTCGCGATTTCTGCTCTAATTCAGTAGTGGTCGCTTATTTAACTGGATCTTTGATTAGACAGAGATCATTTTTCGATGATAGCAGAAGACGACATAGCTTTGGGTTGTAGTGATAAAAGTGTCTATCCAGAAAATAAAGCGGCACTAGATCAGCTCCATACAACCTAATTAGACATGAAGAGAGGATCAAATATGTGACATGATTAAAGTTTCACCCTAGAAAAAAAACGCAACTCGTTCAATCCCTCTCTGTATTTTCACTTGATATTGAGACGCGCCCGATTTTTTTTTGGACCAGTGTTATTTAATCGGGTGTGTCTTAATCTCAAGTATTACAAAAAATCAAAGAGCTCGAAATAGAAATGCATGACTTCAAAAGAAGCATCGCAACTTTTCAAAAATTTCGTTGTCCTTCTCAAGCTCTTCCTGCCAAGCAAAGAAGATGGACAGGAGAATGTTTACAACGATCTAGGGATAAAAGTTTTTGACCCTGTGGAGGATGTTCTAACGCAAATCACAGACCCTAACGTTGTCCTGGAAACTATAGCCACACAGAGCTCATATTTAGAAGCTCGCAAATCTATTGAGGAAAGAAATGTTAAGAAAAGCAATGATGTAGAGCCAAAAGCCGCCACGAAACCAAAATTGAAGCAGAGTATGTATAATGATTATAGCGATAATACAAGAGAGGTGTTTATAGATCGAATGTTAGAAAGCGTTGAAGAAAGAGGAAGAATAGTTCGATTTGCAAAAGAGCTTGGTGTTGAGCCTCGCACTGCCCGGAGATGGTGGAAACGTTATCAGGAAACAAATGAAGTGCTATACAAACTTTCAAAAAATAATGTTGGCCGTCCAAGCTCTTTCACAACTGAACACGAGACACATATTCGAGAACTACTTGATAAGGATCCTCAACTTTATTCTGAAGATATTCTTGGTGAGCTATCTAAAGAATTTATGGGCTTTTCTATTTCCAAAACGCAGCTTAATTATCACTTGAGGAACAATATGCTTGTGACGATTAAAAAGCCTACATTTGAACCCGAAGCTAGAAACTCTGCAGATGACTTAGAGAGGAGATATGAATGGTTTATGAAATGGAAAGACTCCGGTGTAGACTTTACAAAAAACTGTGTCTTTATCGACAAAGCTGGATTTCATATAAATTTGAGAAATAATTGGGCCAGAGCAGATACTGGAAGACCTGCTATAGTGAAGACAACTAAAACAAAGACCCCATCTCATACGATTATTGGAGCTATACATGCATCTAGCGTCATTCATGTAGCGATAAAGAAGCCACCACCACCACCAAAAAAAAAAAAAAAAAAAAAAAAAAAGAGAAGCTCCAAAGTAACAAGGCATCTACAAGCAAGAAAAGAAAAGTAGCAAAGAGAAAAAAACATACTGTAGATGGATTTATTATAGAAGAACCAGCCACAGAGTATGTTGATGATAAGAACGAGAGCAGTGTGCAAGATAGTTCAGAATCGATATCAAAAGGCACGACAACTGCGCACTTTATCAAATTCATAAATCTTAATGAAGATCTAAAAGGGGATTATTTGGTGATGGATAACTGTACTATACACAAATCAAAACCGATGATGAGAAAAATCGAAAGTCGTGGCTATAAGCTGATGTATCTGCCTCCATATTCGCCCGAATTAAACCCAATTGAACAGTTTTGGGCAATCTTGAAAGGAAAATTGAAACGCCACAAACTATTGAATGAGGAAAAAATGTCTGATAGAATTGATGAGGCATGTAATGCCATACCTTCTGAAATTCTATACAATTTTACCAGTCATTCTAGACGATAAATCATTCAATGTTATAATGAAACTCCATTCTAAATGTTTTGTAGTCAAAAATACATATCATTTTTAGGTCAATTTGATTTAACTTACTGTGACATTTCTCTTATTTCAAATGGACGAATTTCTAGATATAAAGGAATAATCATTTTTGGCTTAGTACCCTTTACTTTTTGGTTACAGACACTCAATTTTCTCAAAGTGACAAAATTTACCGCTCTTACTGTAGCTTCATGAAAAGGCGTTTCAATTTCAAGTGACAATACAGTCTGTGCGTGCTTGTTTTTCATTTTTACATTCTGTGACTGTTGACTTTTTTTTTTTCTTTTTTGTTTTACAGTATGGGTAATACGTTTAGCATAGTGAACAGCTACAAGACACTCGATGTAGCTACACTACAAGAAACAGGATTTGATAAGTTATGTGAAGTATCAAGTAGTATTCGATATGGAAGCATTGAATATGTCTCAAACGAATCGTGTGGTAAAGCATTCAACTTGTTATTACCAACCAATGTCAATAGACAAGATGAATTAGGTAATAAGATACTTGATGAGTTGAGAGACTCATAGTTTTATTAGAAGAAGATTCAGATGGATGGTTAACCAAAAGACATGAGTTGACGGCAAGGTAAGAAAAAGAAAAAAAAAAGATAAAGATGCTTGTTTAACTATGTCTATAGTGTGGTTGTGTGTTTATGTAACCATAGTAAAGTGATGGGATTGGATATTGATACAAGTGGATATACCGACAGTAGTCCTGTTTTTGCAGATGTGGAAGGTTATCGTGTCTCTGATATGACTGTAAGTGATATAGATACATACATTGTTTGACATTGGTGGGCGGGCGGGCGGTTTAGTGGCAGCCTATTGTCCCTCAAATTCGAATCAAAGCAGATACACACAACTATATTTCAGTCACACATCGAGATACTTTCTCAAGCATTCGACTCAATGTTGCTCCTGGGGGTGGTGTGGTAAAATAAGTTCATGAATACCTATGGACTCAATAAAAAGATAGGCGCGTTTTCGTGTATATGGAGAGATTGATGCTGATTGGTCAGACGATACAGAACCATTCAACCTTGCTTCGGATTTATTAGGCGCACGTATCGTTCGATGGACAGACAGTCGATATGCCAACAAACCCAACATCTTACTTGATCATGGAACAAGAACGTAACTAGACTGATATATATATACCACATTGAACTGACAGACATTGACAGAAAGGATGGTTGGTTGACTCCTCGGTCCTGTTTAGAAAAAGAACGCAATGACTTTGTGATCATTCAGTTAGGTACACCAGGTACACTGAGTTCGATTGTGATAGACACCCATGGATTTGAACACCATACTCCTCAATATGTATTTATTCAAGGGTGTTATACACAAGACACAGATCCTCATTATGACAGTTTTGCTCAATGGATTAATTTGGTGCCTAAAAGTGCTGTGCTGGCAGGAGATGATACATCATTCAAGATACATACTGAGACTGCTATTTCGCATATTCGTCTCTATTTGATTCCTGATGGAGGTATTCAACAAATCAAAGTATTCGGATATCCTGCCAAGATGGGGAAACGCCAATTATTGCTAGAACAAGCACCACAATCCAAAGCGATTGAGTTACCACTATGTACTGAAGAAGAACAAGTGATTGTCGAAACAAAACAAGAAGATGATGACTCTCTTCTTATCTCTAAATTAAAGGCAGACACGCATAAAAGAAAGTACCAAAAAATAAAATAATAGCAGTCCCGTTTCTTTTTTCTCTTTCTTTATATATATATATAGATACCATGTCAAATACGGCTGACCATGACCAAGATACGCATGCCTTTTTTGAAGAGGTAGAGAGAGAGAGAAAATTCGATTATGAGACATGCAGTGCTTCGCAAGCATTCGATGCTGTATTTCAGTGTTACAGTAAGTTCATTTTGTTTGATGTCCTTGATGTTGACTTTGCACATCATAGCACTCGGATCTCAGGCCATTCATTACTATCGCTATGGAGCCAAAAAAGACTGTTCAGGCAAATGGGATGACTTCAAGTTTTGTTTAAAGACAAAGACAAAGCCTTCTGATGTTGCTGATGTAAGCATAGTGTGATGTAATTTGAGTTGACATAAACGGTTTATAGGCCATGATTAGAGAACGAAAAGCAGCTAAAGAAGCGATAAAGAAACAAGGACGAAGTTCAGAAGAAGTTTGGGAAGCTAGGCAATAGATTTTTTTTTTTTTTTGCATGATAAAACTCAGAGTAGGCGTGGCTTAAGTAACAAATTCAATAAACGCGTTTCTCTTTCCTTTCTTTTATATATAAACTATTGAAGATGAAGTTGGTTCGGTATGACATCTATCTCATAAACTACCTATTAAACAATGCCATGAATTTGTTAGATTCCTTATGAAATTAAACAATGAGACAGTCTCTGTCGAGATGAAGAACGGCACAGTGGTCCATGGCACTATTACAGGTGTCGACATGAGTATGAATACACATTTGAAGACTGTCAAGATGACTGTCAAGAACAAAGATCCTGTCAGTTTGGATACGTTGAGTATTCGTGGCAACACTATTCGTTGTGTTATTTTACCAGATAGTTTACCATTAGACACACTCTTAATTGATGATTCTCCCAAGTCTAAAAAGAAACGCGAAGGTAAGTGGATAATAGATCCATACACTTTATTGATCATGTTAGATGATGGTCGTGGACGTGGAAGAGGCATGAGTAGAGGTCGTGGTATTCGAGGCGGTAGAGGACGACGTTAACCAACTCTCTAATAAAACATATTTCTTTTTCTTTCTTTCTTTTCTTTTTATCAACACGTAAGACAGTGAATGGCTCTTTTATAGATGGATAGACGAAATGTTAATGCTTATGATCAAATTCAAGATGAGTAGGGAATCGTGTATAGTCTGCTTTTAGATCAGTGTCATGCGGAGGAGTGGCCCAAATGATTTGTGATACTCGAAACGAGTCATCCTAGGACCATTGTCAGTCAATAACAAAATAGTTGTCAAACTTACGTTTAAGAAGGGTGTGTCTTCTTTGACTAGTTTTAACTTGGATCTATTCAACTTTAACTTAATATACTCATCAAACACAAGTATTTCTGGATCTTGGCTTGATTTCGTCAGTCTGTCTGTAATAAACTGTGTAAACATCTGTGAATTACACAAGTTGGATAAAAAGGCCTAGTAAAGAGAGAGATCAGACATAAACTATTTCCATTCTTTCTTACTCTGGTATCTTTGTCTGAATGCTTCAAAAACTTTTCTTTAGAGAAATATAGGGATTGCTTAGTGGGATCATTGGTACTGACCAAAGGCATGTCTTCTGAATGATCAACAAATCCTGTTCTATAGTTATAGAGTAAAGATGCAAACATCCGAATAAACGCATCTTGTACTTTTTGTTCATCAAAACAAGCAGGTAAACAAGGATGTAAGATTTGATCAGTACAAGCATCGTGTGTCACTAAGTGGCATTCTAGAGTATAGAGTGAGTAAATATAGAGAGGTCTATGCGATAGTTAGTCTTACCTTGACAGCTCATGAACAGAATAGGCTTTCTGTATTCATTTTGTTCTGTCTCTGTCACTTGTTTGCCACATACACATCGATAACCCTGAAATCGACTCAGTTCAGAAGTCAAGATCTCTACCATCACATGACCTTCAATATGCTTGAGTCGACGTGAGAATACTGGGTATTCCAATTCGCTGGTCATATGAGGGGTGGAGACAGAGATACGAGGGGATAGCATCACAGGCTGATGTTCAGACTGAAATACGGCTCTTGGTTTAGACATGAACGCAGACAATCGATTCTTTGTGTTCTATCACCAGTGAGAAATCAACGCCAACATATACAGCACTTACTTCTTCCACAGGTTCTGATCTTCTATAGTTGGCTTTTCGATACGAATGCTGGTGATCAAATGTACCTGTGTTTGGATTGGCTGCATGAACTGCAGGCATAGACACACGCTGTTGTGGTTTAGACAAGGAAGAGGTCGAAAGCGATGTCTGAAACGAGAGTTGTACAGGACTGACAGGCGGACTATGCAACGAAGAGGAAGAGGAAGAAGCATAGTTACCCGTACTGGTCGATAAGATAGCAGACCCTGGATACTGAGGCAAGGTCGACATGGACGAATCATTTGAAGTACTTGACCAAGGTCGAGAAAGTGACCAGATCGAGATGGTATCAGATGAACTTTCAGAGTCCCTTGGTTGTCGTGCAGCAGGACTGATAAAGACATCTGTCGTTCTGGATCGACTGCAGTTCAGTATCATTTTTCCTTTAGGAAATGTGCATTGGACAGGAAGTGGCACGCCATAAGGGATTTTGCATTTCGTATGCAAAGGAGCATATTGCTCAAGTGCAGACTGAAGTTTACGTCTTTGTCTCTCTGGGATCAGCATGGATCGTTGGCTTTGATGCATTGAATTGCTGTCTAGATTGACGATACAGACCTAACAATCGTAAGCAATGAAGGCTAGAATGCAAGCTGTATTTCTTACTTCTTCTAATACATGTTCTTCTAATTCAGCCATGGTGCCCTGAAATCCAATCATGTAAGGTACAGGTGCTTGTAAGCAAGTCAAGAGTCTTTGAGGCAATACAGGAATAAACACAAACTGCCAGTAAAAAGGAAAAAGAAGGTACCGGAATGATTCACATGCAAGTGAAAGCATCCCTGAGTACTGAGAGATAAAGACCACTTTACCTTCAGCCAATAATGTCTGTCCTCTCTCTCGTCAGTGTCGACTTTATAAAATAAATGTTTACCTCAAGTACGGCCAAGATCAAATGAGGCGATAAAGAACGAAATAATGGGAACAATGAAAACTAGCCAGGGTTACATACTGTCGATACCATGCCACACTTACATCTTTTAACATAGGCACTGTGTTGATAGGTGGCCTAGAGAAAAACAAAGGTTTTTGGTTGATACTTAACCCAATTTCAAATCGACCAGGAGGAGGCAAAGGCACTTCATCAATCAGGTTGATTATCGTACTGTTTTTCTGAATGATAAGTCATGTTAATTCAGAGGTGTCCTAATTACCTTTCAATATCAATGGTCGATTGATCACTTTTACGCCCACTGACACCCACTACATTGTCCAGTAAAATCTTGAGCCAATCACTATACAAATTGATCCAAGGCATTTTACCCAACAGACCTATACTCTTGGGCACCCACACATCCTCTGAAGTAAGAATAGCCATTTTGACAGGTTCCATTAATTCATGATAGAGTTCCATATTCTCTTGACAGCTTCGAATCTTTTCTTCTGCACTCTCTTTATGATCAGTTAATTCGCTTTTGGCTTGTTCAAGCTGCGTCTTTTCTAGCTTGATTTTCTCTTGTAAATGATGAGCATATTCAATACTACTGGGTGTCATGTTGGTCTTCACCCATCCCTGAATCGCTTTATCCACAGGTTGTTTTAGTTTGTCGACGAGTTTCTCATAGAATACAATACATGTACCATAGACTGTGGCGCCATGTTCGTCTGTCATTGTCTATATTCATTTTCTTAGTATTCTTGTACATGTTAAGAAGAACATTACGAATGAATGGCCTTGTTCAGGTGGCGGTGTCTCGCCACAAAACAGTGAGATATCTTTAGGAAAACAAAACTTTTGTACAAAATATGAGTCTATGGATAATACCAATATTAAATTACCATGGCTGCATACGCTGGAAATGCCTCTGTGGACGAATAATCCTTTTTAGGATATCGCATCAATATAGTAGGCGTATATTTCAAATCAAAAATATTGGGTAAACTGGTAGACTCTTGCTGAGCCAATGCAGTGTTGCTGGGTGTTTCCTCTACACAATAAGCGTAAATTTGAGATTGAGAGTCTATAGAAACTTACGATAGGGATTGGGATCAGAAGGACTTCTCCACTTTCGAGTTGGACGCCTAGATAAATTTCCAGCTGAGTATCGCTTATTTTCAGTACTCAAAATGGGGTTCTGAACAGCAATCACGCTATCTCGAGCATGGTCACGTTCTTTATCAAAATTGTCAATCACCAATTGTACATGATCAAGCACACCCATCAATGATGTCGATGTGGCTGCTTCAGATAAACTCGATCTCAACAAAGGTGCTTCTAGTGTTGTTTTTGAGCCTTTGACAATCATACTCTTGCCACGGCGACGGTTGATCTTGTCTAGATGAGGTCTATTGGGCGCTATTTTTCCATTATTGGCCACAGCGTGTTCTTGTTGTTGGTAATAATCAGCATCATTCTCTTCAGGGTTTTTTCTAGCGAATTCATAAGCAGGCAAGAGTCGATCATCATGAAGACCGGCGACAAAGAAATAGTCTGCGACTCTTGAAACAGCAGAAGCCGGGTTAGTAGGCATACTTGAATAAAATCAATAAAATAAAAAAGTGATGTAATATGCTATTTATGCTGATTTGGGCCGTGGAATTAAAAACTTGACCCAATGAATTGATCAGATAATAAGTTACTGCTGTAACCGAATCCCATTCTCTTATTTGGGCAAAAAAGCTTATGTTTTTTTTCTGAATAAGCCAACGTGTTTCTTTTGCTGAGACAACATGCTCATTTTAGACTTATTCTCTTGACCTAAAAAAAAGACAATATGAAAAAAAGAGGCAAGAAACCCCCTCAAAAAAACAGATCATATAGGCTTTTTAGTTAAGGTAGGAACACCAGCTAAAAAAAAAAAAAAAAAAAAAAAAATGAAAAAAATAAAAGGCTTTTGGATTGTCGAATTGTCCCCGATGTAGATCTGATCCAATCAAAATCAGGTAAGACCATGGCTAGATACTTATGAAAAAAAGAAACCGAGTTTACTAAGATGAGAACATCGACGTAATTTGAGCATTGCTTTTAAAACAGCGTTCAAAGTGCATTGTGCACTGTAATCAATACAAGAGAGACCCTTTTCAGTGGACGTGGGTTATTAAGTGTGTATTTGGTTATATGTCGTTGGATGTAGAAAATATAGGCAAGTAAGGTCTACTATAGTTTACAACACTTTTGAGGACAAAGAGCGTAGTTTCGAGCACGATAAACGACGGATGCCGTGCAGGAGAGAAGCTTGTCATTTTAAACATCGACATATTTTTTTTCTTCCTTTTTTTTGGGGGAGTTGGTTCAACATACTTTAATCATTAAGACGGCTAAAAATGCACAGACCTACTAAAATAATCAACAAGACGCATTAAGCAAAGTTGTAGCGCTTAATTCAGCGCTCCAAATGGTATATAAATCACTTGCCCTGAATATTTATATGCTGAGAAGAAGATAAGAAACGTATTCTCGCTTTCTGGCGATAGTGTGCACTTTTCATACATCTTCTGTAGAAATAACACTTGGACCTTATTTTGGCACATACTACAAACAATTTTTTTTTGTTATGTACTATCATAGTAAAACTCTTTTGCATCTCTGTCAAATGACCTCTCGAAAATATTCGACTTTATTTTCGATATCTAACCATTTTGTATTTTGTTGATGCGCTAAAGGAATCTTATAGAGTTACATCTCTACATGCCTCTGCGAGGGAAAAAAAACGAATTCAATAAGATGAAAAAGACGGGTTAATCTGAGCATTATTTCTAAATTTGCATCCAACGTCCATTATAATCTGTGGATGGTAGAAAAGAAGCTCTTTTTAGTAGATATTGAGCAATAAGTGGGTGCTTATTTAAGCATCTTTGAACTAGCAGCATATAGGTAAGTAAAATAGACTATGGTAATCGAAGTTTGTAAGGTCCAAAGGATTATTCTTGGATATGGTAGACGCAATGGAAACTGAATACAAGTCACTCTTTTGTCTTTTGTTTAGACGCATAGAATAAGGCGTTAGAAATTACTCACATACTTTAAGGCTTTTAACAAGTATACTATCAATATGTTTACACAGAGATAGACTACTTCAAATTTCATATAAAATCCATACACCTCAACTTGAAAGTAAAAGCAATTAAGACACCTACCAATCCTAGGGTATATAATGGAGTTTCAGCCAATGCATAATTACTAAGACGTCATTAACAACTGCTGCTTACTACATAAAACGCCTCAAAGCAGCAAGAAGTATAATACGATCCAAGAGGGTTGGAGCTATATATTGAAAATCTAACAATGTGCTTCGTATCATGGTAAGCTTTAAGGTATACTGTGTAGCTACTTTTACACGATCTATTTCTTGTCCTCTCTCTCTCTCTCTCTCTTACATGAGAGATATAATGTACTCAAACTGAAGAAATCAACTCAAATTTATAAGAGCTCTAAGAGTTTATTTGCATGTTACAGATGTAAATAAGGCATCTTTATTGAACGCATACTGCTCTAGGAAGTTCATAAAATAAACAATATTCATTGATGAAGTCGCGAAGTCCAGGTAAAATATATATATAAATTCATTCAACCCATTTCTTGCTGCATTGACTCCTAACATGAATCTTCCCACTTAATTTAAACACGAATATTCTTTCGTGTGATTGCTAGGTCTACTAGGCTTAGCCAAAATGTTCAGCAAAATCTTCTTGCCATTTTTGATCCTAAGATGAGAAATGTAGCTTGGCTTGGGCTAAAAATATTCTCTTGTATGTTTACTATAATACCTGACACTTTTGACGCTCAAAGGAAAAGCTTTAGTACAATAAACACAGAAAAGACTTCAAAAAGATCATTTTCTCAAAAATGGACATTGAAGTCGGCAAAGCATTCCTCAATTAAGAGAACTTTTTCACTCTTTTTATGAGCTTTTGCAATGATCGTCAATTTAGCTGACCTTTAGTCAAGCAGTTGACTGAGAACGGGTCTCAAATACCAAGTGTACAAACTCATGCAAGTTAGTCTGAATATTGTTACCAGTATTAGTTTCTCGACCCCAATACTGTAAGGCTAACTTTTATCAGCTATCATACAGCCTTATTCTACAAATCTAGACTTACAAGATCATTGTTTTTATTCCATGGGCACAAAATACACAATTCCAACTAATAGAAGACTCTTTTTTTCTTTAATTGTGTTTATTGATTGAGCCACGTACGCTGAGAGTAATGATCATAGTGAAGAGGCACGAATAAAAGGCAGGATTGAGTCATACAATTCCTTTATCAAGACACTGTTTTTTTTAAAAATGAAGAGCAAGTTCCTCTTGCTCAAAGCAATCAAATCTTGCCCTAACGGATCATCTGACATAACATAAGTCTTCAATCTCAAATTGAAGTATATCATCATCAATTTACAAAATAATTTTGAACTAAGCAATGAAAATAATATATAGTACATCCGTAAGCAAATGAGAAAGCGGTAGAAGTATTGTACAAATACAAGGATCTAGGATATGACATTTATCACAAATTAAAGCATTTTTTCATATTTTATAGTGTCAGATATCATAAAGTCAAGCTCTTTATTTCTATCTAATAAAAGAGGTTTAAGAGATACACTCAAAAACTATTGATGGACGGCTTTTTTTTTTTTAATATCGGCTTGAAGCAGGATACAGTCACATAAGCTAACGTCATCTTTTTTTCAACTGAATGCCTCCACCAATTTTTTTTTTTGAAAAGAGGGGGTGACAATAGGGTGTGTATCTGTGTGCTCGGTATGTATGTATATGTGTGTGGGCGTGTGTGGGTGTCAAAATAAGATACAGCACTATTTTTTCCCTTTTTTTTTCTTTACCTTAATCTCTTTACTCCCCACTCTTTTTATTGTTTATAATAATGAACAACCTCAGATTGATTCGGTCCTCTTTTGCCCCTGCTCTTCGCTCAGGTAAGCTTCTTTTTTGACTGAAATACCTTGTTATTCAACTTTGATAGCACCTCGTTTTGTTCAAGCACCCATTGTCAGTCAAGTAGCCCAATTCAGCTCTAGCCGTATTGTTCGTCATGCTGCTATGGAAGATCCTCATTACCAAATCAGTGGTAAACCAAGAGGTGCTCTTGATATTGCTGCTTCACACTTGTTGTTGACTGAATTGATGAGAGGCATGTGGGTTGTTCTCGAGAACTTTTTCCGTCCTCCCTACACCATTTTCTATCCTTATGAAAAAGGTCCTCTTTCTGCTCGTTTCCGTGGTGAACATGCTCTTCGTCGTTATCAAACAGGCAAGTAAAACACAGATATGCAATCAGGATTGACCAGTCTGATATAGGTGAGGAACGTTGTATCGCCTGTAAATTATGTGAAGCTATTTGCCCTGCTCAAGCTATTACTATTGAAGCCGAACCTCGTGAAGACGGTGCTCGTCGTACCACTCGTTATGATATTGACATGACCAAGTGCATGTAAGTTATTATATAAAATTAGATAGGGATACTCATTTCGTTTTAGCTACTGTGGTTTCTGTCAAGAAGCTTGCCCTGGTAAGATCCATCTCTAAAAAAAAATTCAATGACTAATGTGAATATAGTTGATGCTATTGTTGAAACCCCCAACTACGAGTACATTACTGAATCTCACGAAGAACTTCTTTACAATAAGGAGAAGTTATTGGCTAATGGTGATAAATGGGAAGTTGAACTTGCTAGGTAAAAACACACACACAATTTGACTCTTAAGCCCATTAACTCATACTTTATAGAAACTTGCAATCTGAACACCCTTATCGTTAATTGGTTGCCTATTATGATATGTCTTGAATAAAAGAACAAAAAAAAAATATTATGTCTCTAGTTTGTATTTTATTTACAATACATGCTTCTTTGCAAACTCTTTAGCTGCATTTAAGCCACGTTCATGATACACAGCACCTACAATGGCTTCAATTGCTTGAGACTTAACAGCTGTAGTTACCTTGCCTGCTGGCTAAACAAAACAATAAGTGTCAATAAAGCACAACATACGTCCATGACTTACCAAGTTGCATCGTACACCAGGCTCTAAACCTAAAGCATCAAATCTAGCTACCAAATGCTCTGTCTTGAATACATTTTTGACTGCCTGACTTAATTCATCCACATTCTTGCTCATGTTGGCTTCCATAGCAAAAAATTCGAGTGAACGACGACCAACATATTGAAGACGTTCATTGGTAGGAACTTTACCATGTTTGTATGATTTATGTGTCAAGGCTTGTGTTAAAGTAGCTGGTGACAATTGAAGTTGGTCTGCCAAAGCTTGTGTATTGAATGAGGCTGGTTTTTCAGCATTCAAAGTACGGGTGGAGTGAAGTGTACGGCGTTGCACTTTACAAGAGTCAGTATCAAGTTGTTTTTTTATACATATCTGTAGCTTACCCAAGTGCTTAAAAACAGACATCGCTAGGGGTTATTGACAAAAGAGCCAGGTTTTTTTCTTTTGGCTAAAGAAAAAAAAAGTGACTACGTTTCCGCTCGGACACACTTTTTGTTAATAGACTGACCCAAAATTGCATGAATCATACCCAGGAAGTAGTAGTGCGAGGAGAACAAATGAGTCCATTTTAAGAGGTAGTTAAAGATACTTGGTGTTTACTAAGAGAGATGAGATGTGTTTGCAGTCAACCTCTGTCTTTTGTTTATCATTCTATTTACAATCTAAAAGGATCTATGAACTCTAACCAGAACATTGAAGGAAAGTAGTCCTTGGATGCATGAGTCTACATTGATAAGGCCCTAGAGCTAAATGAAAACTGTTATTGGAGTCAAAGTATCAACTGCAAAAACTTGAGACCTTTTCTTTTGCTTTTTAGTTACAAGTATCTGTTACGGATTTTATTTGTATATTCTGTCCAATCAGCTTCCTCTCGAGTTCTGCTCCAGGTAGATGAACCCCGCTCAAATTTTTTTTTTTGGGACAAAAAAAAAAGCCCCTTGTCCTTGCCTCTTTTTTTTTTCAGATACATCATGTTGGCTCTCGGACGTTCTTTTCATAAATTGGCCATTGTGTCTACCCCCCGATTAGCTTCAGGTATGCTAGATAAATATACAAACAACCTTACTTATCACTAATAGTGGGTGTCATTCGTTCTTACGCTACTAATAAAAAGCGCCATGCAGCACTTGATCAAGCCAATGTACCTCAACTCGATAAAATCGACTCTATTCTCGATTACCCTCTTGAACATCAATCAACTTTGGATCAACCCAAACTCTTTTCTAGTCATCGTCCCTCTGAAGTGGTGCTTCATGCTGTGAACGATATTGTTGATACGCCTTTGAGTACGGCTGAACAATCTCAATTGATGAAAAAAGCACTTGTGATTAAGCGTGTCGTCAATATGAACGGTAAAGGTAAACAGCCCAGTATGTATGCTTTGGTGGTCGTGGGTAATGGCCATGGCCTTGCAGGTTATGGTGAAGGTAAAGACGAAGAGGCCAGTCGTGCTGTTCGCAAGGCTACCAACCGTGCTATCAAGAACCTTAGATATATTGATCGTTATGACAACCGTACCTTGGCAACTGACATTACACACAAATTCCATGCTACTACACTTGAATTACGCTCAAGACCTCCTGGTTTTGGTATTCGTACCAATCATTATGTGCATGAAATCTGTCGATGTATTGGCTTACAAGATATCAGTGCTAAAGTGAGAGGATCCACTACACCTATGAATGTCATCAAGGCTACCTTTGAAGCATTATCGCACCAAAAGCAACCTCAAGATATTGCCAAGATGAGAGGCAAGAAGCTAGCTGATGTACAGCATGTCTATTTTGGTGGTCAATAAAACAATAGCAATAAAATCTTTATTCAAAAAAGTGATTGTCTGTAAGAAACAATTGGCTCATACCAGAAGATGGATCATAATGAGGATTCATCATCATATCTTCTTCTCGAACAACAACCATGTCTGGACCTAAAGGTGCTTGTGTTGCCTCTTGATAATGCTGCTGTTGATGTTGCTGAGGTTGCTGTTGATTCCAACTCTGAATAGGGAATTCATTTTGCCATTGGACATTAAAAGAAGGCATCATAAACTGTGGATAAAGTGAGGCTTCACTCATTGTGGACAGTGTATTTCTTCTCATCTTTCTCGGTTCAGGTACATTCGCAAGAGCAGCGGACATTCTTTTCTCAGCTGTGGATGGACGATGATAATACTTGCTAAATTCAATTGAAGGGGATTGACTTGATAGTTTCTGGATTAAATCTACAGAGACCATGTACTGGTATCTTGCTTTATCACACATAAATTCATCATCAGCATGAGCCATTTCATATTTGTGAACAGTCGCAGCCATGGATAGACAATGAATAGTATGTTGAACACCTCTGGTAGGGTAACAAAGTATTTCGACAGGGTACATTTCATACAATGTTTCTGCAATACCAGTGATATTAGAAGCAGAGGTAGCACATAGCTTTCTATGAGGATAATCAAGGAAATCAAACTCAGTCTTTAAAGGTGGTTGATTCATATAGATGCGATGCAACAGAATCACACTAAAGTGATATGTCATATGCAAAAACCCTATAAATGGATCGCCAATGGCCTGTCTTTCCACAGGGTAATTCTCGATGTCTTGAGTAGGAGAGTACATGAGTGGAGGGGGCACTTCATAAAGAAAGTTTTCAAGGTGAGTATGTAAAGAGAACAATCTTGCTTGCTCTTGTATTGTCTGTTGATCGCTGCGTTGGTATCCTTGAGACTGTTGTCGTTGTGTTGTTCTTCTGGCCATACTGTAAATATCAGACAATACTTTACCGAGTTGAATTAAGATATTTTGATTCGTAATCAGTTCTTCCAGAGCAGGTCCTTCTTCGCTTGTTACTGAGGGAAATCCAATGGTACACTGATGCACATCAAAATATGTAGTACGACCTTGTTCAATGCTCATCAACAAATCATACATAAATGCTACCCAGAATGTTCTCCGTCTTGTTTCGGCATCGTGGGTTTCTTCTATCATTTGTGGTAGACCCAAATCATGACACATACTGACAGCCATACCAAGGTACATATAGGCGCGGTGAAAATAGCCATTTCTTGGTAAGCTCTCTTGATATTTGACCAACAAGAGCAATGCTTGAACAGTGCTTAATCGTGGTGCATCCAAGAAATCATCCAATAGTTCATATGCGAGCTGATAATAGTCATAACCTGGTCTTGCATCAGTATTGACCACCCAGCGAGAAGCAACAGCACACATGCTTAATAACAATAAGCGAGAAGGCGGGTTAGTCATACTATGCATTTGCTTCAAAAAAGAAGGCTTGTGAATCATAGGCATATACTTGTGTACGTGTTCAAAATAAATGTCTGTCAAGCCTTGTACTTCAATCATGAACTGTCTTGAGGTAGTCAATTCTTCAGGTAAGGGCAGTTCAGTCAAGGAATCAGAAATATCAGACTGGGTATCATCGTGACATAGTTCATGTGTGTGTTCAAACATAGGCCTACCAATAAGGGCATCATCCAGTATCTTTTGAACAGGAGTTGTTAGATTCTTAAGAGCACTTTCGACACGTTGAAGACGATGTTCCAGGTTTTCCATGTATTGCTTTGGAGGCCCTCTTTTAGGTGGCAGTTTAGCAAAGACACATTCTGTATTTGACCTTCTACAACGATTACATGGTTGAACACCATCACATTTTACCTATAACAAGAAAAGCTGTCAAAAATTAACTTTTATGCTTTGAATCATGTGTGTTTATTACTTTTCTCTTTCGACATTCATCGCAGGCACGGCTTATTTTGATTCGCTTACTTCCACCAATCGACTTATTTCGAAGTGAAAATAGACCTCCTCCTCCTCCTTCCATAGTAGCGATTGATTGGGATGCACTTAACTAGATGGAGGAAATAAGAACAAAAATAAAAAATAAATAAGCTGCTCCACCCGACCAAATAAAAAAAAAAAAAAAAAAAAAAAGTGTGTCGGTCTTTGAAAAGCGAATTCATGCTCTGTTACTATGTATCTTGCTTATAGATCTTGATCATTAGTAATTTTACTATTTATCTATACATCGGGCTATACACTTTCTTCTGGGGTATAGAACTATGGTGGCTTAAGGTTTTTTTTTTTTTTTTGGTAACTTGAGTGTATATTCAGGCAGCTTACTGACTCTTATGCCTCTTGGCTTCTTTCTATTCTCACAATGTACGACAACAGAATAATCCACCATCCCCTAATTCAATACTCAAGAGACACTCTATTCCATCAACGCCATGCTTTGTCTTTTATTTCAATTCGAAGCCGAAACACTATGAAGAATGGCTCGCATAACGTCTGTAATAGAAACTACGCCAATAGCCTTTTCTCTCTCATCCACTACCCATACGCGATGTGATTTAGTAGCAAGTAATTTGGCTACTGCAAAACCAAGCGTAGTATCTAATCGCACATCAAAAACAGGCAATCGATCTTGTCCATCATCGATCCCTTGCTGAATACGCACTAGGCTTACGAATTGAAAGCATGTCTTCCATAATAGCTGATGATGATAACTCTTCATGACATGCTGCATAAAATCATTAGAATGTAGCTGCATGTTGTGTTTAATTTACCTTGACATCAGTCATACTAATATTACCAAGCACAACACCCATATGTCCCAACACGGCCACTGAAGAAATATTGTGTTTGCTCATAAGTGCAAGTGCATCTAACACAAGTGAGTCTGCATTGACTGCAATAACATCAGAGACGCCTAGATCAAGTTGACGGAGCTATTCAATGTGAGCGAATGTCATAGAGAAAGAGAGCTATTTACTGTCTTGTTCATAATACACTCAATATCAGAGAAATGACGTTGATGCTTATACAAGTACTTTGCCACTACAGACTGAGACAAGATACCTTTGATTGACCCATCTGGGTTTATAACACACACACGATGAGCTCCACGGGCAAATTTTTCTACAGCAGATAATAAAGTTGCTTCATTCATGATAGAATAAAATGGATTTTTCTGGGAAAGATCTATTTACTGTGAGCAAGAATACAGTAGGCAAGAAAAAGAAAGCTTACCACTGGCTAGTTCGATAGGCACTTGTTGACCTTCTTGAGCGCGACAAAGCACATCTTTGATTCCAAGGTACAAGTCTTCTCTTTGTCCTTCCTGTACCTCAGGAGGAGGTGAAGATATATTTCGGAGGACAAGCAAAATATAGGCAATCACATCTCCATAATCAAACATACCCACATAAGTAGGCACGGAAGTTGCGCTAGATGTATAGACAGGAGCAGAAGAAATATTGTGGTTAATGAGTACGTTACATGCTTCTTCCACAGACAAAGAGCCTTCACTATTCAATCCAGTTATTCAACGTGTTTTTATTGTGTACAGCACTACTTGCATTGTAATCACGTTCTGGTCTTTTATAAGACTCGAGACTTTAGTCAACTTCCAATCCGCAGGAGTGGTCGCAATGCCTTCTCGGTGTGTCATGTTAAAGCAAGCGAGGATCTTGATACACGTAATTTACGAAACAATTCTTTATTGGAAAATATAAACAAATCCAACTGCTAAATTGTGAGCACCAGTTACATAGAGTTTATAAAAAGCCATACTAATCGAGGATTGTTGGTTAAAAGTGATAGTTATTGAGAATTGTGTGAAAAGAGAAAGAGAAAAGAAGGGTGGGGACGTGATCTTTCAAGTAAAACAGTAAATTTAAAGTCAGTAACAATGGTGTGTTATGGAGACAATAATTTTAAGAGAAAGAGTTTATTTCTTTTAATCACAAATAATATTTATGATAATTATCGTATAATAGAACATTCCCCTTTGATAAAGTATAATAAATATGATAAAAGATATGATAAAAGATATGGTAATAAAATAAAATATATGATTTAGAGTCGCATTAAAACCCAAAGGAAAGCTTGACTGCAGTAAACCTTATTATTCATAAAGAGGTTCAAGGTGATAAGAGTGACAATTAGTGTATACTTTTTCTGTATTACACTTCTTCAAATCGTACCGAGTTGACGAGAGAACTTTTGTTACTATCCAAGGACCAGACCAATCCATTGACAGTTTTCTAGCTTTCTTGCTAATTGATATTTGGTTGTTAAATAGCATGACCTTGTCTTGTTCCTTATAATCTTGAATATCTTCAATTACATGCATTTTTCTTGCTTCCAAAACTGCTTCAAACGCTAAGTTCAGGTTATTTACTAAGTGCTCAGCGAATTGTCTTTGAGGCGTTGTGATATCACGATACAAAGGAGGAAGATTGACTTCTTGTTTTCCCATCAAAGGAGTTCTTGCCTTTCTACCATGGATCAGTTCAAACGGAGTAGATTGGATGCTTGCATGAAAAGTATTATTATACACAAAACGGAGTCTCATGTTTTTATCCCATTTGGTACAGATTGTTGTTTGATTTGAATATACTAGGATCATCGTACGTAATGTTGCCATGAACTTCTCCACCATACCATTTGATGATTGATGATACGCTGGTACAAACGTGAGTTGAATGCCACACAATTCAGCTAGTTGCCTGTTGAATTCACTGGAGAATGTTCGAGCGTTATCTAACATTACTTGCTCTGGGAACCCATGACAAAGAATGAAGCGATTGTAGAAAGCTTCTGCTAGATCCATTGGCATGAGGGAGTGTACTGGAAATAATTCCACATACCGAAAAAGCATATCTATAACTACTAATATATGATCATTACCCTGATCTGTCTTGGGTAGTGAACCGAAGTAATCTATTGCCACCCTTTGGAATGGAACATTGGAAGCAGTAGTAGATAGTTGAGTATGACGGAAGCGGTTGCCTTTGATTGTTTGACAGAGTTGGCATGACCTTGTATATTGTGAAATTTGAAGATCCATTGTAAGAAACCAAAAACCTGCTTGCAATAGCCTTTTCTTGGTTTTGTTCTCACCCGCATGTCCAGCAAATTTTGAGTTGTGATAGTAATTGACTATCTCCTTGACCAAGTGTGATTGAACTACTTTACTTACTTGATTTTTGTCTAAACTTCTTGACCTAACTACCGTTTTATACAGGACACCATCTTTCACCTTAAAAAATTTGTCCATTGTTTCAATTGATTCTTGAAGTTGATGATCCATTTGTTGCTGCTGTTTCCACCATTCTTGATTCTTGTTCATGAAATTGTCAATTTGAATTGCATTGACCGGATTACGAGACAGAGAGTCAGCCACATAATTTGTTTTGCCTGGTATATATTTAGCTTCAAAGTCATACGATTGCAAGAAAAGACACCATCTCCATAGCCTCGGTTGTTTATCTTCTGATGTTGACATTAACCATTGAAGAGAGGAGTGATCTGTAAAGACAATAAAGTGTCCTGCTTCTAAATATATACGATGCTTTTTGATACCCCAAACAATACTAAGAGCTTCGATTTCCCTGATAGAATATCGTTGCTCATGAACCGATAGAGATCTAGACGCAAATGAGAGAGGATATACAGCATCATCATACCGTTCACACAATACCACACCAATTCCTGCCGTAGCAGCACCATCTACGTGTAATTCAACTTGTAAACTAAAATCAGGTTGTTTTAGTAATGGTAAATTGGCTAATTGTTTTTTGAGTTTTTCAAAAGCTTGCTGTTGCTCATCATTCCAGTAAAAGTCAATGCCCTTTTTCTTGAGTCTTCTGAGCGGCTCTGCAGCGATTTGAAATTGAGAGATAAACCGTTGATATACCCCGAACACACCGAGTACTGATTCTAATTCTTTCAAATTAGTTGGAGCAGGGATAGCCAGATTCGGTTTGATCTTGTTTAGATTTGGATGTACGCCCGAGCTTGATACCACGAACCCAAGGTATTCTACGCTTGATAGTCCAAATGTAGACTTTGATCTATTCAGAGATAGATTGGCATTTTTTAATGCAACTAGTACATCTTCTAAATCTTCTAGATGTTGAGTTCCGGTATCGGAGTAAATGGTAATATCTTCTAGATAAGCAATTGCACACCGATTCCTTAGTGAGCCTAGCACCAGATCCATTAGGCTTTGGAAAAATGCTGGTATATTTTTTAGCCCGAAACTTATAACGTTGAAGACATACAGTGATTACATTAAGTGTCCCATAAAACTCATTTGTAAGCATAAATTAATATATTTTCGTCGTATTGACCTTGTGTTAGTATCAGAAAAAGCGCATTTTTTTGCTGGCTACTTCAATTTCTCTATTTAGTAAGAGATACCACTTTTGGACAACTTAGGTAAAAAATGACGTAGCGTTTTCAAAAAAATTTCCTGCAAAACTTGAATACCTTATTTTCTTCGGCGAATAAGCACTCTCAATCGTGCGTTTTCCACATTCTTCGGCAAATTCTAGCACAACCTACCCTACTACATATAAATGCGGCAAGCTTTTCAGAAAAAAATTCTCTTTTCTTCATTCTATATACATACCTTTTCTCCTTATTATCATGCCTTACAGCCTCCCATACGATAAACGAAACAATGTCAAATCTGCACTTTTATCTGGCAAATCGATTCGTCAGGTCTCAAAACTAACAGGTGTTGCCAAATCAACAGTTTCTCGTATTAGAAAAGAGTTGCCAGAAATGAAAACTTGCACTGGTACCGGTAGACCATCAAGAGTAGGTCATCTTACGGCTTGTTTGCTACGAATAAAAATCCGAACTGGAGCATTGAAGAATGTCAAAGAAGTCCAAACTTGATTGTCTGGACAGGGTATTGCTTTGACGTATAGTGGAACAGTCTCTCTGATGAAAAGGGTAGGATTATACTCAAAGTTCAAGCAGAAGAAAATTCTTTTGAGAGTTTCTCACCTTTCGAAGAGATACAAATGGGCCTTATCATATCGTAACTGGTCCTCAAATGAGTGGAAGAGTGTCGTTTTTACAGACGAGATGTAGATCAATCTTTGGGGATCAGATGGTGCAACATACACTTGGTTACAGCAAGGGTTTAAAGCGAAACCCCATAACTACAAGCTATTGCTTAAGCATGGAGGTGGCTCTCTGATGATGTGGGGGTGCATGACATCTTCCGGAGTAGGATATGCCTCTCGAGTGCTTCAAAAGACAATGGATACCGATTGCTATTTGGAGATTCTAGGGTCGTCATACCTAGATACATTGGAGTATTATAGTATGGATCCACAAAAAACTATATTTCAACAAGACAACGACCCAAAACACAAAGCAAAGGCTACCATTTCTTGGCTTAAAGCCCACAAAGTCCACTTTATTGCTGACTGGCCACCTAACAGTCCTGACTTGAACCCAATAGAGCATCTTTGGAAACAGTTAAAGTGCAGACTAGCCGGATATGATACAAAACCAAAAAATCTGGACGAATTGTGGTCAAGGGTCGAAAAAGAATAGTACAAATTTTGCAAAGGCGACATGGAGGCGTACTATAGCAGCATGCCTCAACGTATAGAAGCAGTTATCAAAGCAAAGGGCGGTTATACTAAATTTTGAGCATTTCAAATAAAGAATAAATTATGGTGAAACACAAGTTTTTTTTCTTTTAAAAATGAAGCACTGTTATTGGATGCACTTAGGAGTAATTAGCAGTGCGATTCTTATTGTCAATGCCTAATTAACCTATGTGTCAAGTTTCAGAAGGATCGACCGAGTTTTTGTAGAGAAGGGTAAAAAACCAGGTTTTATGGGACACTTAATGTAACCACTGTATATAGAATGAAGAAAAGAGAATTTTTTTCTGAAAAGCTTGCCGCATTTATATGTAGTAGGGTAGGTTGTGCTAGAATTTGCCGAAGAATGTGGAAAACGCACGATTGAGAGTGCTTATTCGCCGAAGAAAATAAGGTATTCAAGTTTTGCAGGAAATTTTTTTGAAAACGCTACGTCATTTTTTACCTAAGTTGTCCAAAAGTGGTATCTCTTACTAAATAGAGAAATTGAAGTAGCCAGCAAAAAAATGCGCTTTTTCTGATACTAACACAAGGTCAATACGACGAAAATATATTAATTTATGCTTACAAATGAGTTTTATGGGACACTTAATGTAATCACTATAAGTCGAACATAATTACCACACACCCAAATTGTTTTGTCAGGTCTTAGTACAGCAGTAACTGGAGAGCCCCACTCAGTATGGGTAGCTTTAGTCACTATTCCATTCTGTTGTAGTTCTTCAAACTTTTTGTCTATCTGTTGCTGAATATTGGGATGATTTCTTCTTGGTGGTGTATAGATAGGGTGAGAATCACCTGTGTCAATAGTAAATTCCATAAGAGTTGTGATTGACGGTTTGTTTTTATTTGCAGCAATTACTGACTTATGAGTCTCCAATAATTTATCTACCGAAGGTTGAATATCTAAAAAATTAACATGAGAGCATCCTGAAAGGTTGCGAAATAGTGTGTACTTAGTATACCTTTGAGTTGTCTCTGTCTTCCCTTTTCTTTCTTTTTGTTGTGTACCTGTTACACATATCCTTCAATTTTTTATATAATTATCATCTATCCTATCACTTTATTTTTTCTTCGGATTTTGTCTCAAGCATTACTCGAGAATTAGAAAAAGTAAGATAACTCAATATTACATTATCAATTATATCATATACTTATATCAATAAAGCTTTTACTATATTATCAACAAAATATAACAAAGTAGTTAAATTCTATCTCAAAATCCAATCCGAACAAAATCCAAAGATTTCAATCCTTAGCGGACTTTCCAAAATGAAAAGTTTTTTATTTTAGATAAGTCAAACATTTTTTAGCGGACTTTCCATCAGACTTTCTAAAATGAAAAAAATAAAAATTTCCTCCAAAACTATCTAAAATAAAAAGTTTTCGGTAGACTTTTCACTCAAAAAACAACCAAACGTGCCAGAACTGCACCTACCACCACTACTACCACTGCCTCAACTTCCTCTTCAGTTGACCTAGTCATCACCGAAGAAGATGCTGAAGATGATCTCGAGTCAATTACCGAGACTCCCAAGAAAGGCAAAGGTAAAGGAAAACAGTGGCCGGCCACCGAGAAGGAGTAATTGTGTGTCTCTTGGGTGAACACTTCGATTGATCCGGTCAAAGGATCGTATAAAAAGCTCAAGACGTATTGGAGTCGTATTCACGAGAACTACGAGCAAAGCCGAGTGGAAAAAGAATTCGGTTCTTATCGTGAAGCAAAGGCTCTTGAACAACAGTTCAGGAAGATCAAAACCGACGTGCTTGCTTTCTGTGGCCACTACAACAGAATAAAAAATCAGAACAAAAGTGGAACCAACCAGTCCGATGTGGTAAGTAGCTAATATTAATCTTTGATCTGTGTTAACATGTTGAATTTGAAACTTGCCAAGAAGGCATTTCGGGATCTTGAGGGTCGTGATTTCGAGTTCGTTGACTGTTGGGAATTGTTGAGGGACGTTCTCAAGTTCCAAAGTGTAGTTGACTCTGCAAAGAAACCAAAGAAGAAAGCTGATGAGGAGGGTAAGGCCCAATATGAACAGCGGCCTATGGGCAACAAGAAGTCTCTTGCTCTTGTTGTTCAAAAGCAAATAGAAACTGGAAAGCAGCAAGCCATCCTCGAGAAAATCAAGCTTGAAGCTGCTTTCAATGCGAGCATGGAGCAAGTCTTCAGAAAAAATGTGGCCATCGCTGAAAACGCTGCAAGAGAAGCGCATGAGCGCCACATTATGTCTGTGGACATCTCGTCCATCCTTGAAGAAGATAGACAGGAGTACTACCAGTACGAGAGAATGAAGTTCATTGCACGTATCAGGAAGGAGAAGGCTGAGATGGAGATGGCCGAAAAGAAGGAGAAGGAGAAGGAGCAGATCGTTTTGGATGATGATGATTCATCTTGTAATGATGATTTTGAAGACGTTGAAGAAGAAATTTAATCAATTGAATCAAATGAATAAGTAATCCATTTTTCAACAATATTCTCAGTTATAATATTTTTTATTTCATTTTCTAGTAGGTACATCCTTGTAGATCTCCCAAAGATGATTGATAAGATCGGTTTGCAACTGGTTGTGAAGATATTTATCGCGAGTCGTTCTGTGAATTTCAACATAACGAGATATGTTCGTCTCTTTCAGAACAGACTCGTCAAACTCTTTATCATCTTCAACAAAATCGCCTTTGTTGAGATCATCTCGCTGATCCTCAATGATCGTGTTATGCAAGATGATGCAGGCTATCATGATATCCCGTAAAGAGCTTGTGTGCCACAAACGTACAGGATCCTTCAAAATTCTGAAGCGTGCTTGCAACACTCCAAAAGCGCGCTCGACATCCTTTCTGGTTGATTCTTGTTTAGCAGCAAAAATCTAAATAGTATATACTGGATTAGTCAAGTTTCTCCCTTAATTGTAAAATGTACCTCTTGTCTTCTTGTTTGTGGTAGAGAAATTGTTTTGACAAATGATGCATAGGATGGGTAAATGCCATCTACAAGGTAGTACCCATTGTCATAAGTTTTTCCGCATAGCTCGAAGGATGTCGTAGGACCATCACCAGCGACCAACTGATCAAACAATGGTGATCTGGCCAAGATGTTCAAGTCGTTGAGAGACCCAGGTGCACCAAAAAAGGCATGCCATATCCAAAGATCTCGGGAGGCCACAGCTTCTAACACAACAGTAGCTTTCTTTTCCTTGCCCTTGTAGCTCCCGTGATGAGCCTTAGGGCAATTCTTCCATTCCCAGTGCATGCAGTCTAAAGATCCAAGCATTCCTGGGAATCCACGCTCCTTTCCTACCTCATACAAGCCTGCAATGTCTTCTCGATTTGGTCTTCTGAGGTATTCGTTCTTGAAGACTTCGACGATTGCTTTACAAAACTTCTTCATACAGTGTAAAGCAGTTGCTTCATTTACACGAAGGTACTCCGCCATGAAGTCTCCAGGGACAGCATATGCAAGCATGCGGAGAGCAGCAGTTACTTTTTAATTAGTTGAATAACCAAGTTTTTGAGCCCTATCGCGAGATTGCACAAAAAAAGAGTCGTGTTGCATAACTGCCTCCTTGACTCTTTCGTACGATCTACAACTCATTCTGAATCTGCGTCGAAATGTAGCTTCATCTTCGACGGGATCTTCGCGAAAGTAATCTCGCTGAAGATTCTCTTCTCCGAGATGACGAAAGTTCTCCTTGTTTCTTTTACGTTGTCGCTTCTTGGAGACATTGGTATCCTCTTCTTCATCAAGCTCCAACAATAAATCAAACAAAGCATCGTTTTGTCTCTTTCTTTGGATGAACCATTGAAGTGCAGCCATTGTAGTATTGTGATCCATGTTGATTTTAAAATTCAGGAGTAAAATTAATTTTATTTTAGAAAGTCCACTAAAAAAACGGACTTTCCAAATCATTTTTTTCTGAAAAAAAGTATAAATTTTAGAAAGTCTGATGAAAAATCCGCTAAGAATGCTCTGATACATCTCCTCCGTTGGGAAGCGATACTTGATAACATATTTTCTGTTGTTGATAATGCAGGCCATGGTTAGATTTTCAAAATTCCAAATAGTACGCCACTTGTGCATGGTTGTGATATAATCACTAATAAAATGGTCAAATCAATAAGTCGATTAGAACCAAAACGGCCAAAAGAAGTCTGCTTTATTAAAGGTTATATTTTGTATTGTATTTATACTGTTTGTATGATAATTGATTATCCTTAATTTGGGACTGAGTGTGCATACACTAGCTAATCGGTTGAGTGGATTAAGATACACAAGAACTGGGTACATGATCAGGGCACAGACCTCGTCTACCATTGGTATTGATGCAGATGTCAATTTGTGACTATGTGATGGTCTGATTTTTAACATGTTTAAATTAAGATAGAAGACATCCATCGAAGCTGCGGATAAAACTGTGATTGAAAGATATAGCTATACATGATATTAATACTTGCTCTTTTAAGGCATAACTAGTGTAAGAAGGGATGAATAATGCTGTGTATACAACATTGCCCCCCACCAGATGAGACCATCGCATAAACTTGAGTAAGTTTGCATTAGCGTTTGCATAGTATATTCGTTTCAAGTTTTGTTGAGTATTCAAGTACTTAATCGCTTATACATAAACTGTAACTTTAGTTTGTTATGGATAATAAGATCGATCATGTAAGTCAATAAAAAAACCTTTTGTAAAAACCCAGTGGGAGAAAAATAAATGTATAGGCAAAAAAAGACTGTTATGATCGTTGAGATCTTGTAACTAGACCACGACGTTGGGCCTTAGATTTGTTGTAATGGTGTCTATTACGAACAGATATATTACGCTTGTTGACTGTATCTGGTAAGCGAGTATTTTCTTTGACTGCTTGGGTTGCGTTTCTTCTAGCCCAGTAATCATGAATGGGTTTAAGAGAGTCAAATGCTTCGACTCTTTCCCATGTATTATAGCGTTCTTGGTCATCATAACCACGCCAATGCACATAGTATTCAACATTGTCACCACTACCACGATGGTTAACAATTGCTTGTACTTCGTAATGCCTCTGATCTAATTCATTTTGGGATCGTGTGTCACCCGCTTGGATCAATTTGATCTGATGTGTAGGTACGTCTCTAGATAATAGAGCACCTGTTAAATCTTCGAGGATGTATGCACCACTACGAGACCAGCCTTTCACAATAAAGGGTCCAATATATCTAGGGTGCATCTTTGAAGTACGATTGACATTAACAATCATTACCTTAGAATGAATTGGATACTTGTCATCAAGTATGTTATGCGATTTAAGATATTTCTTATGATCTAAAGCTTGTTGATCCTTGATGTGTTTATGCAGTGAAGGGACTACAGTTTCTTTCACATACTTTAATTGTTCATTAATGCGCTTGTGATCATTTCTTTCAAATGTCAAAGATGGTTTATCTTTGGTATAGTCAGCCAAATGATTGGGTTGTCTATAGAACATGGCAGTAAATGCGCAAGATTTATGCAAATGTTTGTATTGTACATTGACTCCATATTGCACGAGATCCACATAGAGATCCCATGACTCAGGGTCATTTGCATCTGCAGCAATGGCTTTGATAATGGATTGTTTGCAAACACCCATATATCTTTCACAGACGGAGTTTCCTACAGGATTGTAAGGTAATGACAAGCGTCGGTCAATGCCAGTCATCTCTACAAGTTGCGAAATAATCTCGTTTGTGAATTCACTACCCCGGTCATGGTTTATAATGCGACTAAAGCCAAAGAGCGTCCAAATGGACAACAATTCGCGTGCAATAGTATACGCACTTTTGTCAGGGATTGCTCGTAGAATTACGAAGCGTGAAAACATGTCTACGACTAAGAGAAGGAAGTTATTTCCTCGAGAAGATGTTACATTAAATGTACCCAGATCAATGCAAATATGATCGAATACGCCATCTGGTAATACATGCCTAGGTGGATGGTAACCTACACGATGGATAGTGTGTTGTGATGTTTTGATAATAGAGTTATATAATAAGATGATATAGAGACAAAGGTAGATACTTTGAGACTGTTCTATACAATTTTTATTATATAACTCTATTATCAAAACATCACATTTTTTACTTTGAGACTGTTCTATACAATTTTATTGTTGTTCTTTTTGATTATAAATTATTCTAGCATATTTATACATGAAGAGATGTCGGAGTAAGTAGTAGTAGAGTTCATGCAAATGACTGAGTCTCTATTATCATAGACTACTTTAAATTAATTAAATAATGTAAATTATGGACTTCGGTTATACGTCTTGATCTATTAAAAGATCCATTGTCTTATTCAGTACAAGAGGTTCTTTTATGTCTATTTCTGATGTAAATTGATTATGATGTATTTTAGTATGTAAATGAAGACTTATTTAATGTCAGATCATCACAAGTCTGTGATTCGATTTTTTGTTTGAGTTGGGAAATTTGTTGTTTGCATTTGCGTGATTTTGTAAATAGTCGTTTGGTTCATACTTGTAAGACAGAAAGACAATTGCAAGAAAAACCAAAAAGCTATTTTTGCTAAAAAAAACCTAAACAATTGCTAAATATTCTATACAACTCAATATACTCTTTTTAGATGAGTCTCATCTCAAACTCTTAGGAGTGCATCAACGTATTGCATTGTGCAAACTTTTTTTTGTTTTTAATAAGAAACGTTATTAGTATTATTGTACTTGTAAAAAAAAAATAAGTAATTTTTTTGCTCATAAAGCTACTATGATTGTCGCAGTACTTGTCGCCTCATAACTTTTATTGTTGACAAAACGAACAAGTTTGTTCCCCACAAACAAGAAAAATAATGATTTTGAATGATATGACTTGCTTTCTAGAAAAATAAAATAAAAGTTGTTGACATTTCGAACAACATTGGCAAAAAAGTTACTTTTTCTTGTTTGTTTTGCGAACAATATTAGTAAAGTCAAACAACTAATCTGCCATAGTGTAACATAACGTAACTGGTCCTCAAATGAGTGGAAGAGTGTCGTTTTTACAGACGAGATGTAGATCAATCTTTGGGGATCAGATGGTGCAACATACACTTGGTTACAGCAAGGGTTTAAAGCGAAACCCCATAACTACAAGCTATTGCCCAAGCATGGAGGTGGCTCTCTGATGATGTGGGGGTGCATGACATCTTCCGGAGTAGGATATGCCTCTCGAGTGCTTCAAAAGACAATGGATACCGATTGCTATTTGGAGATTCTAGGGTCGTCATACCTAGATACATTGCAGTATTATAGTATGGATCCACAAAAAACTATCTTTCAACAAGACAACGACCCAAAACACAAAGCAAAGGCTACCATTTCTTGGCTTAAAGCCCACAAAGTCCACTTTATTGCTGACTGGCCACCTAACAGTCCTGACTTGAACCCAATAGAGCATCTTTGGAAACAGTTAAAGTACAGACTAGCCGGATATGATACAAAACCAAAAAATCTGGACGAATTGTGGTCAAGGGTCGAAAAAGAATGGTACAAATTTCGCAAAGGCGACATGGAGGCATACTATAGCAGCATGCCTCAACGTATAGAAGCAGTCATCAAAGCAAAGGGCGGTTATACTAAATTTTGAGTATCTCAAATAAAGAATAAATTTTGGTGAAACACAAATATTCTCTCTTTTAAGAATGAAGCGCTGTTATTGGAAGCATTTAGAGGCAATTAGCAGTGTGGTTCTTCTTGTCAATGCTTAATTAATCTATGTGCTAAGTTTCAGAAGGATCGACGGAGTTTTTGTAGAGAAGAGTAAAAAACAGGTTTTATGGGACACTTAATGTAACCACTGTATTTTTTATGTAGGTCATACAACATTGGCAAGTATTTTTAAGAGCACCAAGTGTAGAACACTTGAGAAAGATGTAGGGCACTTGAACTGCGCGCAAATGACGGGAGAAATCTGGCAGTTCATGTTCATAGCATCGTGGACAGTTGTGTTTTTTTATAAGTACACGCCATGGATGAAAAATAGACATCGCTCACACTCAAATAACAAAAGTCAGTCGCTGGACAATTGAAATTGATGTTATTGACAAATCAAAATTAATTTTGTATTTTCTCGATTATTTTTTAGTTGCTTGGAAATAAGCAATTCGTGTGATCTCTTATTGTTTTCTCTTTTTTTTCTTTCCTTTTTTTTCAGTTGTAATTCTCTTGCCCTGAAAATGTTAGCTTTAGGTCAAGCTTCCTGCCTTGTCCTTGGATACAAACCCAATGATTCAGAAGAGAGAAAAAATGCAAAAGAACATCTAGAAAAAAATGGCTTAATTGCAGTACACGTACGTAATCATGATCCTTTTCAACCGGTGGCCATTGGTATCAATGTACACGAGCGACATCCCTTCAAATTCATAAGTTATCCCGATTCTCCAACAATGCCACCTACAGATTTACCTGATAACATTGATGATCACGATGGCAACGACAACAACGGCAATAACGACGATAGCAACAGCAGCATCTATAAAAATAATAATAGCAACAGCAGTAACAAAGACAGGTCAGAAAAACGGAAGCTTTATGACACGGTTATACCATTCTGCAAGGATCGTCTGCGGAACCTAATGAAAGAAATTGCCACCGATGAAAATCCTTTGAATGACAATTGTTATTCCAAACAATTCTGTTGTGAACATATATGAATTCATATGCATAGATCAATAAATGATGATCATGGCAAAAAACCAGATCACATCTATGGCAATTGCAATGGATCTATAGTCACTGACATTCACTCATTCTACTAGAAGTACTACATCATCTTCATAGTCAGAGATTATGAACCTAGTGACTCTGTTATTATTAATGGCCCTCATAAAGTGATAGTTAGAGCTGACAAATACATTAGCATTGGCATTTGACAAATATGTAATAGTTTATTCAGGTTCAGGTCAGATCATGTACTATTGGCTGAGCTGACAACTTCCTCTAAAGGCATTTCTCTTAATTGCTCCTGATCTAACAAATCAATCCGTAGTCAAGAAGCTAACCCAAAACAATATTTTGACCGAGAAGAAAAAGTATAAATACCTTGACATTTTATAGCAATTGAAAGATAACATTTTCTTGGAGAAATAAAAACCTATACAAGTTCTAACGGACTTTCTCTGTGTTCTTACCTTTTCTCTTATTGAATATCTACTCTCTCTTCATCTCACAACAAATTCCTAACTGCAGAAGATCAATACCAACTAATGTGTAGTGTGTTCCCGCGTCTTAAAAATCATTTTAGCGTAAATCAACTTCAGTATTGGATTGGACAAGCAAAGGTCTGGGGAGAATCAGCACGCTCACAAAAAAAGCAGCGAAAACCTGGACGAAACTTATGGATAGTTGATGAACAGCTAAGGGATAAAATCACTTCACAAAATTTTGGGTTTCCATATTTTTACAATTTATTCTGTAGCGTTCGCGACGGATACTTCCGACTCGGTTAAGGCATACTGGAGATATTTACAACATGATACGAAATACATAACAATTGGATACACACGTATATCGCCAACTGACGAAACAAAAGAATTACAAGTACATTTATTACAGTTAATGGTGAACAAACTATACTCCCCCGGAGAGTGCGAAGAAGTATTTGTGAGCCCAATTTTCACAATAAACCAACCAATATTAGAAAGAGACTCGCCAAAGCAGGATGATTTACTGCTGCATTTAAAAGAATCCCATGGCGATACCTCAGGTACATTAAGGTTCAGTATAATAGCTATAATAATTGAAGATCTCTTACAGATTTAGTTGCACGCGTCCATTTCAGCCAAAAACCTTTCCGCCTTGTCATCATTGACTACGCTGGGCTTTAAATGTCACCAAATGATATTGGGATTTTTTGGAGTAAGTCGAAAAGGATACTGATTGCAGCAAGTTTTTTCATGCTAGTTAATTTGAATACTAGACAATGCAGCAATATTGAGGAAGTTCTTGTAGACCATGGCTCTTCGTTTGAGATCTTATTACGTTTTGATCTTTTGAGGAATATGGATCTTGAAACGTTAAACGATCAAAGTAATTTTTTTTCGTGCTAATGGTTTGTCTAATAAAAAACGAAAAAGAAGTTGTTTATCGCAAGTTTATTTTCCCTTTTTTTAGAAAAAAAGTAAAGTGCTTACGCCGCAGTAGTCCAATTTGATGCTGTAATGACAGATTAATCTTTGAGAGATTTGAAAAGAATACAATTAGGTCGCTCTCATGGAAAAGATGGCGTATGCTATTTTGAATGAGAGCAACCATTTTTCGATGCAATGGCTACTTTTCATCTATGGCGTGTACTTATAAAAAAACACAACTGTCCACGATGCTATGAACATGAACTGCCAGATTTCTCCCGTCATTTGCGCGCAGTTCAAGTGCCCTACATCTTTCTCAAGTGTTCTACACTTGGTGCTCTTAAAAATACTTGCCAATGTTGTATGACCTACATAAAAAATATATATATAAAATAATGTTAAAATTGTTTGTTGCTGATCTGATTGTAGCTTACCTTTTTCTTAATCATCGTGTTATTGGCTTCTGGTGTGGTTGTCGATGCCATTACATAGACTCCTTGTTTCGACATTTATCTCAGCACCTGTCAGAATGCAAAACAAAGCCTTTGAAGTGACTTTTCTCCATACTTTTGCAGGCTTCTGTAATTCTTTTTGATAAAGCGTCTTCCTGCAGAAACCTATGGCGCTTAACCTTACTCTTTGCCACTGCCCAGAATTGTTCTATTGGGTTAAGCTCAGGAGAGTAAGTAGGAAGATACACACATCTGTATCCTCGATATTTAATATACTTCTTTATGTTTTCATGCGTGTGAATGGGTGCATTATTCATGACTATATAATGGCCTTTCATATGCAAATGCTTGTCCATTTCATCGAGAGTCGTTTCTAAGAAACTGATGTAGTGGCCTGTGACAGTTCCTGAGCTTATATATCCATCAGCTTTTCTCTTCTTAACAGGTCTTGGTTTTTTCACGCTAACTGCAATAAAACCTGAAACGGAGATAGCGCCAAATATAGACGTTGTATTTGCTCTCGTAGTGGGTCTGGTAACAATGGCACGAGAACCTTTTTTGGACCAAGCTCGTGAGCGTTTCATATTAATATCAAACGCAGACTCGTCAAGAAACATGCAATTCGTCAGGAAATTCATGTCGGTATTCTCCCATTTGCAAACCCAATCGTGTCGTTCCTCAATCTTTGCTGAACTGTTTCTCTCAATAGAATGAAAATCTGCTTTCTTCAACGAAAAACTACATTCACTTCTCATAAAGCTATAGACAGTGCTGCGTGAGACTTTAAGGTCATGAAATTGCGTTGATAAATGCTCGGTCACTTCAACAACAGTAGCAGAGGGATTAGCATCAATGAAGTTGATAACAGTCGTTTTATGCTCTTCGGTTAAGATGCACTTACGACCTACTTTTTTACAACTCTCAAAAATACTATCAGGACACACATTATACTGGTTAACCCATCTCTGCGCTGTTCGAATGTGAATACCCAACTACTCCGCTGCAGCTGACGCACTCATGCACTTTTCGATCTTCAGATAAAAAAACCTAGCTTTATCCTGAACAGTATAACGCACATAGTCTCGTTTCGTGTTTGCTTCCTTCATACGGATATCTTTGTCTTTTGTCTTTTCTATCGACATTGGGCAAGTCAGAGATGGTTTACTGGAGGCCGTAGTTTTCAAGTACTCAGTATGTGTAGCAATTATCTCAACAATAAATTCATTCTGATCAACAATGTAGCCCATAGGCTCAGGGCCGTCATTCTCATCAACAACCCTTCCATGCCCATCTTCATATAAAAGTATTGTACTCATGTTAAATTGTAAAGTATTGATGAAAAAAAAAAAAAAAACTACCACTCTTCAATTTATATTTTTCTCCAGTGCCAAGATTTACGACATGACTTCTAAGCAGGCGACATGGTTTCTAAAAATAACGATTTCTATTTCTGAAAATATGAAATTAATTTTGGTTGGCCAGCGACATCGGTTTTGTTTGGCTGCGACATTGCTTGTTGGAAGCACTGTATAATGGTGATTGTAATTGTGACTGTGTAACGTAGCAAAGAATGAAATTGTGGCGGAAAATTAAAGTGTCTTAAAGCGCCTGCTTTCACTGTACAGCCGACGAAAAAAGGTTGGCTGAATAAAAAAACAATTAGTCAGTTTGAAATGAAAATGGGTCATAATTTTGAAAATGGGTCACCAATAAAGAAATGTAATGTATGCTTTTTATTTTGTTTCCTATAATCCTTTTTCGCAATTCAAACATCTCTGCCAGAACGTCAAGGAATGCTTTATCTAATTCTCGCAATCTTCTCTGCTGATGTGAATTGATGCTTTGCGAATACGATCAGAGATTTTTTTATTCTGCCTGGCAGAAGAGGGATTGCTATTTACAACGGTCTTCAGCTTAGACCAAAACTCTTCGATCGGATTTAAAAAAGGAGACTAAGGTGACAAAAAGAAAGATTTATAACCACGTTGCCCAACCCAATCCTCAATAAGTGCAGCCTTGTGAATGGATGCATTGTCAAGAACTAGATAATTGTAGCTCATGTTAGCCGCATCCAGTGTTATGAGGACTTACTCTATGTATTCAGGGAAGTCACTGCTGGTAGTACCATTTCTCTTGGAGGCCTGAGCTTTTTCGCCAATTCGAGTTCGTTTTCCACTCCTAGCAGTAAGTACAACTTCTTTTCTGGATAATGTGATTAAACCATTTTTACAAATAGCACCCAGGATGCTGACATTTGCTCCCTTCGTTTTAACATCAATTTTTGCAAGTTATTCCAGCCTCAGATCATCCATATGAGCGATGCATGCTCCTGTTAAAGCCAGCTTCATCCAAGAACACATATTCATTCATAAAGTCTACGTTCTGGCTAACCCAGTATGCTACCGCATCTCTTCTTTTGGCAACAGTTTCATCCGTGTTTCTCTCATAATATCTAGGAATGATACGCTTGTAGGTTAGGCGACACTTTTTCTTCATGTGATTCTCCACTGATCTAAGGGTGATCTGTATATCTCTGAATTTTTTGACCGGTGGTTTGCAACAGCTTCGACTGTCAATGTTGGCTCATTAGCTAGCAGCTCAAAGATAGATACAGTATATTCGTCTTTGAGTATTGCGGGTCCTCCCTTTCCTTCTTTGATTGTGATAGAATCAGGGAATCTTTTCTCAGCTATTTCGCTTGTCATTTGATTCCACTGCTTGAGTTTACGAGCAGCTGTTGACTTTGAGAGCCCTATCTTTCTACTCGCTTCACTGATAGACATGTTCTCAAACTCTTGCAACAAATTGGTCAAATAGACTACCTTTGCTTCGTTCTTGGCAATGTATGATTCCCTTCCCTTCTTCACTATATCAAGGGAGGCACTATGGCGGATTAGTTGTTTGACTTTACTAATATTGTTCGCAAAACAAACAAGAAAAAGTAACTTTTTTGCCAATGTTGTTCGAAATGTCAACAACTTTTATTTTATTTTTCTAGAAAGCAAGTCATATCATTCAAAATCATTAGTTTTCTTGTTTGTGGGGAACAAACTTGTTCGTTTTGTCAACAATAAAAGTTATGAGGCGACAAGTACTGCGACAATCATAGTAGCTTTATGAGCAAAAAAATTACTTATTTTTTTTTTACAAGTACAATAATACTAATAACGTTTCTTATTAAAAACAAAAAAAAAGTTTGCACAATGCAATACGTTGATGCACTCCTAAGAGTTTGAGATGAGACTCATCTAAAAAGAGTATATTGAGTTGTATAGAATATTTAGCAATTGTTTAGGTTTTTTTTAGCAAAAATAGCTTTTTGGTTTTTCTTGCAATTGTCTTTCTGTCTTACAAGTATGAACCAAACGACTATTTACAAAATCACGCAAATGCAAACAACAAATTTCCCAACTCGAACAAAAAATCGAATCACAGACTCAAATACTTAAGGGATTGATGCATTTATTAGCACCCTCTTTTGCCTAAAGTGATAGTAATGAGATCAACAGTGAAGTTCTTGAAGCAGCTCAACAAGGTAAAAAAACAAGCTATTTCTCTAAGATATGTATAAACTTTTATTTCTTCCTGAAAAATGCAGCAAGAGAAGGCGGTGTTGCCAACTCTCTTAATCTAAACTTGATGGGCTATTGAGGCATTCCTAGAGTACTTGAGGAAGCAACAAAAGCATTCGGCTCTCATGGATAATATAGATATGTTACGCCACGGTTGCGTTTGCTTGCCCTGATCAATTTATTCAAGAAAGAAAAAATATCACTGATCTCTTAATTGATGATAAAGTGAATGAGAATGACTACGGGATCCTCAGAACAATCGCCAAAAATACCCACGATGAAATGGAGTTAGAGCTGCTGAAAGCTTTGAAGAAGAATGACAAAGCAACTGTGTTGCCTTTATGGTCTGAAGTGTCTTCTGCTCTAATCGCAAAATACACATTTAAGCTTGAAAGCAATGCAGCTACTCATGGCTTTCCTCTTCAAAGATGTCAGCATTCCTGGGCAGCCGGTCTATTGCTCTTCGAAACACACAAGCACAGAAGTAATAGAACAAGAAATAAGGCTTCTGTTGTTGAAAGAGAGAATAACTCAAGGATCAGGTATAACAAACGCAAAACATGCATTCAATGAAACTTTGAAATGCCTAAGATGAATCAAAACTATACAGTGAAAACCAAGTTAGTGTTGAATCTCTTCGAAATGAAAAGCCTTCTTTAGAGTACGCAAGCCTATATTGTGGTGATGAATTTGAGGATTCTGAAGATGAAATCTTTTCGGAATGGAAAACAACTGTCGTCCTTGTTCTCCTTCTCCACCTTTTCCCTCTTCTCAACCTAAGAAAAGGGTCAAACACAATGAAGACAAAAGCCAATCAGCCAAGTCTAAGTGTACAAGAAGAAGTAACAAAAAATAGTCACGACCTTAAATAATAAAACAATTTTTTTTCCATTACCTTCTCTTAAAACGTTTGTATTATAGATAAAGTCCACAGCTCCTGAATTCAACCTACATCCAGAAGCTTAAACTCTCTGAAATCTTATGATTGCATAACATCGACTCATAGGCTTACTCATCTTAAGAAGTAGACAGTACTTCCAGCGCTTTTTTAACAATCTGAAGAATTGCTGCGCTCCTCTTTGATTGGTATGGAAGAACGCATTTTCCGCAGTAGTTTCTTTTTCTCTAGCATAGCCATAGACAGAAATTGATATACTACTGGGCCTTTATATAGATAAAAAACAAAAGTCGAAACCAGAGTTAGAGTGTAAGTAAACATATAAGAGCTACTTGTTTCTTTTTGTTCCAAGTTTTGACATGGAATGTCACATCGCCTGGTCCCGGTACTGGTGAGTGTTGTTTGGAAAGAGTTTAGACATTGCCTTGTTCTAGTTTAATTAGTTTGTTTGTTCTATATGCTTAGATGAGATTAGTCTGCTTTCATTCAAAGTCAAAGTATGTTTAATCTATAAATTGTTCTATTTTTGCTACTTGAAAGCTAACATAGCGCCTTTTTTTTTTAGATTCTAGAACAAGTTCTTGCTGTCTCTTGATTTATAGTAAGTTTGATATATTATTACACACTTTCAATATACTCAAAACTAACTTTTTTTTTCTCAAAAAAGAATGCCCTTTTAAAGGAATTGACTATTTATCCGTACAAGACATGCACTTTGTCAGGTAAGTTTGATGGATAGCAAGATGGTGGTTTTTTCTTTTTTATTATTAGAAAAAAACCATATACTACATACAAATTATCTTCTGTGTCTATCGGCGTTGTCTCAATTCCGAATGACAAAGCGAATTGCTCATTTAACACTCTTGCCTCGCTTTTATATTTTTGTTTTTATTAGATTCAAGTAGTGCTTCTTTTCTTTTACTATTTCTCAATAAAAGTATCGTTTTTTTCCATTTATAATAAGCGTCTAATTTCTAGTAATCCTAAAAAAATAAGTGACATTACGAACAATGTTGGTAACTAAAGCACCAAAAAACTTGGTTGTTTTGTAGCCAAAGTTGTTCCAGAAGTAAACAAGTAATTGCTGTTTTGTTGCTAGTATTGTTCGAAAAGCGAACAATAAATTTAGTTGTTTTGTTACTAAAGTTGTTCGAAAAGCGTACAAATAATTTGGTAACATTTCGAACAACTTTGTACATTGAAAAATTGATGCCAGCTATTTCTCAAACAACCATTTTGCTGTAAAAATTGGTAACTTTGCGAACAAAAATTGTACGTTTTGTAACTAACTTTTCCGCCATAGCGTTGGTTTCTTCTTTGTTGACAATGATTGATTGAACACCAAAACTTTCTGATCGATCTTGAATGGATTTTCTTTGTTGTTGACCAATTTCTTGCTGAGGAATTCGTCTACCATATCAAATGCGCAATTCAGTCTCTCTTGTAAATCAATAGCAAATTCTTGAGGTGGTGACTTGTAATGATCAAAGACTAGATTTTCTTTTGCTGTGACCAGAGGAGTGCGTGGATGTTCACCATGTACCAAAAAGAAAATTGTGAAGCTTGTACTGGAATGAATCGTGTTGTTATAAACGAATTGAATCAATCTGAGATGCTTGTTCCATTCTTGCTTGATTGAGTCTTGAGCCGTATACGTGAGTATCAATCTTCTTAATGTAGCCATGAAACGTTCCACTATTCCATTCGATTGAGGGTGATAAGCAGGAGTGTATAAATTCTTTGAGCCAAGTAATTCTGTGAGTTGAGCGTGGAAAAGACTTGAGAAGGGAGGTCCATTGTTTTGTAAAAGTTCTTCAGGAATACCATGCTTGAGGATAAACTTACTGTGAGATACTTTTGCTACTTCTTCACTGCTAGTTGATGTTACCGGATACAATTCAACAAATTTTGTATATGTGTCGATCACCACCAAAATATACTTGTGCTTCTTGTCGTCTAGAGCCGCTTCAAATAATGGTCCTCAAAAATCAATAGCCACTCGTTGAAAAGGATGTTCACCATTAGTTTGACCAATAAGTTCACGATTACTTGGTTTTGCGCCTTTGACTTCTTGACAATGCTTGCAGTTGTAACAGTATTTCTTGATTTCTTGATCCATTTCTTTCCACCAGAATTTGTGTTGTTTGATTTTACCTTTTGTTTTGATATATCCAAAATGTCCAGCGTATTCAGAGTTGTGAAATTCCTTGATAATTTCTTGCTTGAGTGTTTGAGGGACAACCAAATGTAATGTATTTCTTGTAACATCACGACTGTTCTTCACCACCTTGTAGACCATGTTATTCTTCACCTTGAATGTTGTCTTGTCCTTGATATTTCTTTTGAGTTCTTGAATTTCTGCATCATTGTTTCGTTCATTTTGCCAGTTGATTTCTTGTAATGCTTGCACTGTAGCTGGTAACGGATGTCGCGAGAGAGCGTCGGCTGCTTGATTAGTTTTACCTGGAACATAAATCACCTTGAAGTCATAGGATTGTAGAAACATACACCACCGCCATATTCTTGCTTGTTTGTCTTCTTTAGTCTTGAGCACCCATTGGAGACTTGAATGGTCAATATACACCCGAAAAGTACCACATTCAAGAAATTGTTTGAACTTCTTGATTCCAAAGACTACTGCGAGACATTCTAATTCTTGTGCTGAGTAATTCTTCTCGGCAGGTGTTAATGATCTTGATGCATATGCTAATGGATATGGAGTATTTTCATAACGTTGACATAGAATCACTGCTATACCCGCTTTTGTTGCTGCATCACAGTGTAATTCGAAAGGCAATGAAAAATCTGGTTACTTGAGCGTTGGTAATAGGCATAGATTTTTTTTTAGTGCTTCGAAAGCTTGTTGTTGTTTTTCGGTCCAGATAAAGTCTTGATCCTTCTTCTTTAGTAATCTGAGAGGTTCTGCTTTGATTTGATATTGAGAAATGAATCTTTAATATACGCCTGCCATTCCAAGAAAACGTTCGACTTCTGTTAAGCAAGTTGGAGTTGTGTATTCTACAATAGGTTTAATCTTGTCTGGATTTCCTTGAATACCTTTGTCTGAAATGAGGAACCCCAAATATTTGATCTTGTTTAACATTCATTGACACTTTGATAATTTGATTGACAAGTTGGCATAACGTAAGCAATCCATCACCAGTCGAATTTGCTTGATATGTTCATCCACATCAGAAGAAAAAATAGTCAAACCGTCCGAATATGCTATAGCTTTAGAGAAACGATAAACACCAAGCACCTTATCCATGATATGTTGGAATACCATTGGCGCATTTTGAAGTCCCATGCACATCACGTTGAAAACATAGAATCCTGATTTTGTTACCAATGCTGTCACTATGGCGGAAAAGTTAATTACAAAACGTGCAATTTTTGTTCGCAAAGTTACCAATTTTTACAGCAAAATGGTTGTTTGAGAAATAGCTGGCATCAATTTTTCAATGTACAAAGTTGTTCGAAATGTTACCAAATTATTTGTACGCTTTTCGAACAACTTTAGTAACAAAACAACTAAATTTATTGTTCGCTTTTCGAACAATACTAGCAACAAAACAGCAATTACTTGTTTACTTCTGGAACAACTTTGGCTACAAAACAACCAAGTTTTTTGGTGCTTTAGTTACCAACATTGTTCGTAATGTCACTTATTTTTTTAGGATTACTAGAAATTAGACGCTTATTATAAATGGAAAAAAACGATACTTTTATTGAGAAATAGTAAAAGAAAAGAAGCACTACTTGAATCTAATAAAAACAAAAATATAAAAGCGAGGCAAGAGTGTTAAATGAGCAATTCGCTTTGTCATTCGGAATTGAGACAACGCCGATAGACACAGAAGATAATTTGTATGTAGTATATGGTTTTTTCTAATAATAAAAAAGAAAAAACCACCATCTTGCTATCCATCAAACTTACCTGACAAAGTGCATGTCTTGTACGGATAAATAGTCAATTCCTTTAAAAGGGCATTCTTTTTTGAGAAAAAAAAAGTTAGTTTTGAGTATATTGAAAGTGTGTAATAATATATCAAACTTACTATAAATCAAGAGACAGCAAGAACTTGTTCTAGAATCTAAAAAAAAAAGGCGCTATGTTAGCTTTCAAGTAGCAAAAATAGAACAATTTATAGATTAAACATACTTTGATTTTAAATGAAAGCAGACTAATCTCATCTAAACATATAGAACAAACAAACTAATTAAATTAGAACAAGGCAATGTCAAAACTCTTTTCCAAAGCAACACTCACCAGTACCGGGACCAGGCGATGTGACATTCCATGTCAAAACTTGGAACAAAAAGAAACAAGTAGCTCTTATATGTTTACTTACACTCTAACTCTGGTTTCGACTTTTGTTTTTTATCTATATAAAGGCCCAGTAGTATATCAATTTCTGTCTATGGCTATGCTAGAGAAAAAGAAACTACTGCGGAAAATGCGTTCTTCCATACCAATCAAAGAGGAGCGCAGCAATTCTTCAGATTGTTAAAAAAGCGCTGGAAGTACTGTCTACTTCTTAAGATGAGTAAGCCTATGAGTCGATGTTATGCAATCATAAGATTTCAGAGAGTTTAAGCTTCTGGATGTAGGTTGAATTCAGGAGCTGTGGACTTTATCTATAATACAAACGTTTTAAGAGAAGGTAATGGAAAAAAAATTGTTTTATTATTTAAGGTCGTGACTATTTTTTGTTACTTCTTCTTGTACACTTAGACTTGGCTGATTGGCTTTTGTCTTCATTGTGTTTGACCCTTTTCTTAGGTTGAGAAGAGGGAAAAGGTGGAGAAGGAGAACAAGGACGACAGTTGTTTTCCATTCCGAAAAGATTTCATCTTCAGAATCCTCAAATTCATCACCACAATATAGGCTTGCGTACTCTAAAGAAGGCTTTTCATTTCGAAGAGATTCAACACTAACTTGGTTTTCACTGTATAGTTTTGATTCATCTTAGGCATTTCAAAGTTTCATTGAATGCATGTTTTGCGTTTGTTATACCTGATCCTTGAGTTATTCTCTCTTTCAACAACAGAAGCCTTATTTCTTGTTCTATTACTTCTGTGCTTGTGTGTTTCGAAGAGCAATAGACCGGCTGCCCAGGAATGCTGACATCTTTGAAGAGGAAAGCCATGAGTAGCTGCATTGCTTTCAAGCTTAAATGTGTATTTTGCGATTAGAGCAGAAGGCACTTCAGACCATAAAGGCAACACAGTTGCTTTGTCATTCTTCTTCAAAGCTTTCAGCAGCTCTAACTCCATTTCATCGTGGGTATTTTTGGCGATTGTTCTGAGGATCCCGTAGTCATTCTCATTCACTTTATCATCAATTAAGAGATCAGTGATATTTTTTCTTTCTTGAATAAATTGATCAGGGCAAGCAAACGCAACCGTGGCGTAACATATCTATATTATCCATGAGAGCCGAATGCTTTTGTTGCTTCCTCAAGTACTCTAGGAATGCCTCAATAGCCCATCAAGTTTAGATTAAGAGAGTTGGCAACACCGCCTTCTCTTGCTGCATTTTTCAGGAAGAAATAAAAGTTTATACATATCTTAGAGAAATAGCTTGTTTTTTTACCTTGTTGAGCTGCTTCAAGAACTTCACTGTTGATCTCATTACTATCACTTTAGGCAAAAGAGGGTGCTAATAAATGCATCAATCCCTTAAGTATTTGAGTCTGTGATTCGATTTTTTGTTCGAGTTGGGAAATTTGTTGTTTGCATTTGCGTGATTTTGTAAATAGTCGTTTGGTTCATACTTGTAAGACAGAAAGACAATTGCAAGAAAAACCAAAAAGCTATTTTTGCTAAAAAAAACCTAAACAATTGCTAAATATTCTATACAACTCAATATACTCTTTTTAGATGAGTCTCATCTCAAACTCTTAGGAGTGCATCAACGTATTGCATTGTGCAAACTTTTTTTTTGTTTTTAATAAGAAACGTTATTAGTATTATTGTACTTGTAAAAAAAAAAATAAAGAATTCTTCTTGCTCATAAAGCTACTATTATTGTCGCAGTACTTGTCGCCTCATAACTTTTATTGTTGACAAAACGAACAAGTTTGTTCCCCACAAACAATAAAATTAATGATTTTGAATGATATGACTTGCTTTCTAGAAAAATAAAATAAAAGTTGTTGACATTTCGAACAACATTAGCAAAAAAGTTACTTTTTCTTGTTTGTTTTGCGAACAATATTAGTAAAGTCAAACAACTAATCCGCCATAGTGATAAGGTCAATCTGGAAACGAGATTTGTACCACTAAATTTTTTAGAACAAATATGCTTGTTTATTTAATATTACGTATTCACCAATACAGCTTTGTTCGATTGTAGCAGATTGTTCTACTATGGTTTAGAGTAACAAATAATTCAGTAAAATGTGATGAAAAAAATACTAAAAAATTTGCACCTTTAGTTTCTTTGTATCGTCTTTCCTTTTGCGTTTCGTTCTCATCATTGGCTGCGACAATTATTCCTTTACCTTGATGTCAACCCATATGCTACTTTAGCTGCCTATGTCTATCAAATCACTATCCTTGTCTGATTTGAACTGATTTCCTGTTTATATTAGCTTTTGTATATAGCTAGTGCTTAAATTGTGGCTGTGTCTTTCAGTGTCTGTAACGCTATCTTCTTTTTCGCTTGCTGTTTCCCTTTGAAATCAATCCATGATACTGGTACATACCTATCGCTTGCTTTGGCAATTGCTGTTTCCTTTTTTCTATTTCAAGTTTAGAAGAACTTTATTTTGGTGATTCTTTGACTATAGGGCTTCTTTTTTGTGGTATTTATGTACCGGCAACATTTTTATTAGGTGCTACTGCTTTGAAAATTTTATGTCCAAGCGTTTGTCCATCTGTGTTGATGCTGATCGTTAATTGTGTAGTGATGCTCTTGCATTCAATAGATCTATGTCTTTTGTCTTGTCTATCAACTGAGGTAGAGAAAACTTTGCTGTATCCTCTTGTCACTCAAGTATTTGATGGTTACCAAATGAAGACCCATAGATGATATTAATAATGAGGTATGCATAGTGGTATTATGAGCCATAAAGTAACTTATTCAATAGGTGAGGGAAATTGTCTGGTGATTGACATAAGGGTTTTGATGATGTACTACTTCAGTATACTGATCATATAGAAGCGCATTTTTTTCTTCAGTTGATATGGTATACGTACAACAATAGATTTAAATTGCTTCAAAAAAAGGTAAGCTACCAAATTAAACCGGGATGTGCTTACTCATTGCGTTTTCTATTCTGGTCTGATGCTTCTTAAAAAGTAACACACCTTCACTTAAGCTGCTTCGAGAAAACATCACTATTGTTTATGAATGCATATAAACTTCAGGTTTCGTATGTGTCCTATTATCGGGAAGAATGTCTACCAGTCTGTATATTATGTAGTCATATACTATACCATACAATGCTAAATTGCGTCTATCATATAACTACTGTAATGAATGTATCTGAGTGAGCTTTTTTGCTATAAACCAATGCGATTGATTCAAATAGAAAGTTTGCTTGGTCAACCAAATACCGAATGCATAAATAAAAAAGTCTGTTGACCGTTGGTATGAGAGTTGCTTCATACTAATGTCAACCAGAGGTTTATTTAGTGAAATCAGTTCGCATGGAGTCACTGGTAACAACCAGGAAGGCAAAACTGCTAGGCGTGATATTTTGCTCACTTTCAAAAAACTAGAAACCCAAAAAATTGTCAAAATCGTCATTTAACGGACGAATGCCTACTGTCAAAGCGCATGTATTTGCAGAGTTGCACTGAAAAATCTCATTTTGTTTCCTAAAAAACACATATGGCAATTGGGCAACTGATGTCTTAATTGATACACTTTTGTAATATAAAACCAGTTACAAAAAAAAAAAATACGACGCAAAAAGGCTAACCCATAAAGTATAATTAAATGTAAAAAATTTTTTTTTAAAAAAATTTTGAAAAATAATTTAATTAAAAAATTAATTGTAAAAATTTTAATAAAAATTTTAAAAAAAAATTTTTTAATAAATTAATCTGGCAATTTTGTTAATTTATTAAAAATCTGGTAAAAAAAAAAATTTTAGCTTGTACCTCAAATTGTTTTTAAAAACAAAAATTTTTTTTAAAAAATATTATTTTTTTTGTACAGTTTTCGACTAAAAACAATTTTTACAAATGTTTTTAAAAAAAATTTTGTTTATTTTTTAAGTTGTTTTTTGTAATTTATGTTATTACTATTGTTGTTTTTACAATATTTTTGGTAATCTTCTTTTATTTTTTTATTTTTACGCAAATTGGCAGATTTGTATGTCGGCATACATAATTTTTGCATTTATCTAATTTTGGGCAGTTTTAATTTAACACAAGCAGACCATTTTTTTTCTGTTTCATATGAAAGTTTGAAGTGTCAGTCAAATGGTTATCAATCAACTTTTGAGATATGGGAATTGTTCTAAAGTATCAGTGGGCAGAAAACGTCCGTTGGTAATTTGCTTAAAGATTGTTTGAGTGCTTACCTGCGATAAACTTTGATGGTATGGTCTTCTTAATCACAACAATTCGCATATAAAGATATTTATTCTTGTCTTCAAATGCTTGAGGCGAGGATATGGGTCAATCGATGGCATCAAGTAAAATCTGTAAAATATAATGAAAATACCACAAGAATTGATTTATAAAGGAAGCGGACCCAGTTTTTTTGTTATGTCCACACCACAATGGTTTTGTTTCCAAGACTAATTGGAGATTTACCTATCAAATGTCGCTGGATAAAAATTAGAGGGATAGTATTGTGAGATTAAATCATGTCTGTATTTGAAATCAATAAAATGATCTCTTTTCTCTTATAAATATTTGTGATACGACCATCAGTTTTTACATGGTGAGGCTTTTAGCCCTATATTTATAATTAAGAGGTCAAACAGTAATACATTTTTATCACAAGCCAAACGAGTCCGCAGAGCATCTACACCTAATCTAACTTTCAACTTTTACTTCGACGAGTCACAACTTTTATCGTTCGAAGAAATTGCAAACCGTATACGACAACGTCCTCGTAGAAACTCGACTAGCTCAACTTCGACCACTTCCACCTACCACACAGCAGCTATCAACTTCATGTCAGGTTCACAAATCTCATTCAACAGGAATTCATCCAACGATTCCCCAACATCAGCGGCCGAGATACCATTCCCTGGTACATGTTACAATGCTTCCGACTTTCATATTTATTTGATGAATAAAAATGCTAGGACCGTTCCTAGTAATCGATACGATCACAAACAAAGTATGCGAGTATGGCTGACAGATTTCGAACATCATGCAAAACTTCATGGAGTCAGTAACTTGGATTTATGTGCACGATATATTGCCAGCTATATGCCTCAAGATATCCAGAACTGGCTATCACGACGAGCTCCACCAATTTTGGTCAAATGGACTCTCATGAAAGAAGCTTTGATTGGTAGATTTGGTATTTCAGAGGAAATCGACAATAAGCGACGTCTCAAAGAACTCAAAAAATGTCGTAAAGATCCTCATGAACCTATTCGATTACATGCTACAAAATTTGAGTATTTATCAAGTTTGATCGCTGAAAAATCTACTGAAGATTCAAAAATTACTATGCTCATTCAGTCTTTGGATAAGACAGAGACCAGACTTTCATTGATAGCTTTACAGGCAGCACTTGATCTCAAAACTTTGGATGAAGTTATCAATGAAGCAATGGAAGTTGAAGACAAAGCCAGACTTCAAGAACACCCGCAAACTGCTCAATCAGACGACGATAACGATGCAACTACGCGGATGGATGTTGATAATTTTCAGAGAGGCTCGAAACCATTCAAGCGACACAACAACAATCAACAACCACGTTTCTCTACACAGATGAGAGCTTTCGACAAGGCTGGAAATCCTATTTGCGATTTTTGTCGAAAAACACATCGTACCATAGATTGCTATCAGTACCAGAAGAATAATTCTCACAACAATTATTCAAAGTTTCACAAAAGAAACCAGCATACAAAAAGCACTCAAAAGGCTTCAACAACGTGGAAACACAACCTGAAAACAGCAACATCACTCCTATGTCTGTGGATATTAGTCATTTAGCAAACATGAAGAAATCAAGATTGCCAAGAACTAGACTGGTTATTCAACAACAGCCCTGTATTGGCTTATGGGATACAGGCGCAGAGATTAGTGGTTTCAGCAAATCATTAGTCGAAAAAATTGGTGTACCAATCGATACTCGCACTATCATTCCATACCGGGATGTAAATGGTAACATCAATAACACATGTGGTACAGCTCAGTTGACTTTTGGCGGTACTTCTTTCCAAGTACATGTTATTAAAGGTCTAGCGCATTATCTAATTATTGGATGGGACACAATTACAGCATTACAAGGACTAGTCGATGCTGGAACCAAAACAATAACCATTCAGTTCAACAACAAGACAACATCTATACCAACAATTCAAGACAGTCAATTCTTGAACGCTATACAAGCCGACAATAATCCAGAAACAGTCAAACAAATGATCCTTGCAGAATACAAAGATGTAATAGCTGATAATCCAAACAAGCCAAAAGTTACGCATCTTGTAGAATTCGAAATCGACACAGGTGATCACGACCCAGTTTTTGTAAAACCAAGAACATTTCACCCAGAACTGGAGCGAAGAATCAATCAGCGATTGGATGAAATGTGTCAAGATGAAATTATGACCAAGATTTCATTTTCAAGATGGGCAGCAAACGTACGGCCAGTGGATAAACCAGATGGATCTCTTAGAATCTGTGGTAATTATATTCCTCTCAATGCAATTACTACTCCTATACAGTATCCGTTTGTCAGCATTCACGAAGCATTACAAAGCATGGGAAAAGCCAAAGTGTTTACAAAAATCGATTTGGCATCCGGGTATTATTAGATTCCGATCAAAGAAGAAGATGAGGAGAAGACACACTATGGCGGATTAGTTGTTTGACTTTACTAATATTGTTCGCAAAACAAACAAGAAAAAGTAACTTTTTTGCTAATGTTGTTCGAAATGTCAACAACTTTTATTTTATTTTTCTAAAAAGCAAGTCATATCATTCAAAATCATTAATTTTATTGTTTGTGGGGAACAAACTTGTTCGTTTTGTCAACAATAAAAGTTATGAGGCGACAAGTACTGCGACAATAATAGTAGCTTTATGAGCAAGAAGAATTCTTTATTTTTTTTTTACAAGTACAATAATACTAATAACGTTTCTTATTAAAAACAAAAAAAAAGTTTGCACAATGCAATACGTTGATGCACTCCTAAGAGTTTGAGATGAGACTCATCTAAAAAGAGTATATTGAGTTGTATAGAATATTTAGCAATTGTTTAGGTTTTTTTTAGCAAAAATAGCTTTTTGGTTTTTCTTGCAATTGTCTTTCTGTCTTACAAGTATGAACCAAACGACTATTTACAAAATCACGCAAATGCAAACAACAAATTTCCCAACTCGAACAAAAAATCGAATCACAGACTCAAATACTTAAGGGATTGATGCATTTATTAGCACCCTCTTTTGCCTAAAGTGATAGTAATGAGATCAACAGTGAAGTTCTTGAAGCAGCTCAACAAGGTAAAAAAACAAGCTATTTCTCTAAGATATGTATAAACTTTTATTTCTTCCTGAAAAATGCAGCAAGAGAAGGCGGTGTTGCCAACTCTCTTAATCTAAACTTGATGGGCTATTGAGGCATTCCTAGAGTACTTGAGGAAGCAACAAAAGCATTCGGCTCTCATGGATAATATAGATATGTTACGCCACGGTTGCGTTTGCTTGCCCTGATCAATTTATTCAAGAAAGAAAAAATATCACTGATCTCTTAATTGATGATAAAGTGAATGAGAATGACTACGGGATCCTCAGAACAATCGCCAAAAATACCCACGATGAAATGGAGTTAGAGCTGCTGAAAGCTTTGAAGAAGAATGACAAAGCAGCTGTGTTGCCTTTATGGTCTGAAGTGCCTTCTGCTCTAATCGCAAAATACACATTTAAGCTTGAAAGCAATGCAGCTACTCATGGCTTTCCTCTTCAAAGATGTCAGCATTCCTGGGCAGCCGGTCTATTGCTCTTCGAAACACACAAGCACAGAAGTAATAGAACAAGAAATAAGGCTTCTGTTGTTGAAAGAGAGAATAACTCAAGGATCAGGTATAACAAACGCAAAACATGCATTCAATGAAACTTTGAAATGCCTAAGATGAATCAAAACTATACAGTGAAAACCAAGTTAGTGTTGAGTCTCTTCAAAGTGAGGAGAGACATTCATGATCATGTAATTATAATAGTATAATAAAAATTAAAATTAAAATAGAAATTAATATTATTTTGTAAATTGATAATCAAGCAATAAATATATCTACAATCCCTAATGATTAAGTTACAAAAAAACTTAGTCATGCTTTTTTTGATTGATTTTTTTAAAGAAAAAAAAATTATGAGATGTTTGAAGCTTGCGAAATATCTCACATTATCTGCTAATAATTATTGATGGTAAATAGAAATGTTTCTCGAGGTGCCTTCTTTGGAGGATTCTGAAGATGACATCTCTTCGGAATGAAAAAACAACTGTTGTCCTTGTTCTCCTTGTTCTCCTTCTCTACCTCTTTCCTCTTCTCAACCTAAGAAAAGGGCAAACGCAATGAAGACAAAAGCCAATTAGCCAAGTCTAAGCGTATAAGAAGAAGTAACATAAAATAGTCATGACCTTAAATAATAAAACAATTTTTTTTCTATCACCTTCTTTTAAGACATTTGTATTATAGATAAAGTCCACAGCCCCCAAATTCAATCTACATCCAGAAGATTAAACTCTCTGAAACCTTATGATTGCATAACATCCACTCATGGGCTTACTCATCTTAAGAAGTATACAATACTTCCAGAGCTTTTCTAACAATCTGAAGAATTGCTGCGCTTCTCTTTGATTGGTATGGAAGAACGCACTTTTCACAGTAAAGTTTCTTTTTCTCTAACATAGCCATAGACAGAAATTGATATATTATTGGGCCTTTATAAAGATGAAAAACAAAAGTCGAAACCAGAGTTAGAGTGTAAGTAAACATATAAGAGCTACTTGTTTTTTTTTGTTCCAAGTTTGGACATGAAATGTCACATCGCCTCGTCCCGGTACTGGTGAGTGTTGTTTTGGAAAAGAGTTTTGACATTGCCTTGTTCTAATTTAATTAATTTGTTTGTTTTATATGTTTAGATGAGATTAGTCTGCTTTAATCTGTAGATGGCTCTATTTTTGTCACTTGAAAGCTAACATAGCGCCTTTTTTTTCTAGATTTCAGAACAGTTTCTTGCTGTCTCTTGGTTTATAGTAAGTTTGATATGTTATTACACACTTTCAATATACTCAAAACTAACTTTTTTTTTCTCAAAAAAGAATGCCCTTTTAAAGGAATTGACTATTTATCCGTACGACATGCACTTTGTCAGGTAAGTTTGATGGATAGCAAGATGGTGGTTTTTTCCTTTTTTTTTATTAAAAAAACCATATACTACATACAAATTATTTTCTGTGTCTATCAGTGTTGTCTCAATTCCGAATGACAAAGCGAGTTGCTCATTTAACACTCTTGCCTCGCTTGTATACTTTTGTTTTTATTAGATTCAAGTAGTGCTTCTTTTCTTTATTATAAATGGAAAAAAACGATACTTTTATTGAAAAATAGTAACAGTCTAACTTCTAGTAATCCAAAAACAATAAGTGAGGTTACGAACAATGTTGGTAACTAAAGCACCAAAAAACTTGGTTATTCTGTAGCCAAAGTTGTTCCAGAAGTAAACAAGTAATTGCTGTTTTGTTGCTAATATTGTTCGAAAAGCGAACAATAAATTTAGTTGTTTTGTTACTAAAGTTGTTCGAAAAGCGTACAAATAATTTGGTAACATTTCGAACAACTTTGTACATTGAAAAATTGATGCCAGCTATTTCTCAAACAACCATTTTGCTGTAAAAATTGGTAATTTTGCGAACAAAAATTGTACGATTTGTAACTAGCTTTTCCGCCATAGTGCCAGTACATCCCAGATGACACGTCTGTCGACAGTATCATAAGCAGCCTTGGTGTCAAGAAAAGCAACAACAGGACGGCGATGGTTGGTTAGAAAGTAATCATGCATCAAGTCATGCAAGCATAGAGCTTGATCCAGAGGACTACGTTGAGGACGGAAACCACCTTGCGCAATGTCCAGTGTAGGCGAGTGTTCATGAAGACAATCAGCTATTGTAAACTTAAAGAGCTTACGCATGACTGATGTCAACGAAATCGGTCGATAGTTGGACGGATCAGAGGGATCACCTTTTTTGTGTATCGGGTATACATTAGCAAGACGCCAGAGAGAAGGAGTATAAGCCCATTGATAACACAGGGAGAACAGGAGAGACAAAAGCGGGGCAAGGTCCTTGGTCACGGCCTTCAGCATTTCTGCTTTCAGGTGATCGCTTCCAGGTGCCTTCCGAAGAGGTAAACGCTTGATGTGATCCATGATCGTGTCTGCTGAGAACATATCCAGATTGGATGGCAAGACAAAAGGAACCAAACTATCACAGGAAAGTGGTGGGGGTGGACGAGATTCTGATGGGGGCAACAGAGAGCCAGCATAGACCGAAGTCAAGTGAGTAGCCATAGCATCTACTGAAGCTTTAGGACCATCTTTGTGAGCATAAGTACCGGAACAATCACGTCTTCTTTTCATACGAGAGAGGGTGCCAGTGGCTTTAGAAAAGTCTTGTTCCAACTGAGCACAGAAGTTCTTCCAAGAGAGACGCTTAGCTTTAGCAACAAGACGACGAAAGTGACGATGTGCATCATGATGCAACGACCACCAGTAAGCTTTGTCAACACCAGAGGCATGACGCCACCTACTATAACAGCGATCGCGTTCTCGAGCTGCTGATTCGATATCAGGAGTCCAGTACTTCTTCCACCATTTTCCAGACCGATGTTGTCTTGCACCAACCGACCCATCCAAAGCCTCGTAGAAGCACCCATTAAGAGTAGCATTCAACTCGTCAATATCAGGGCGTTCAAGCGGTGGCGCAGAGACCAGCTGACTCAGAGTAGATTCCAGAGGAACTACAAGTGAGCGAAACTTGCTTTGGAACAGTGCCAAAGGTTCCTTTTCCCGCAAGCGAGATAGGTTCCAAAGGCGTCGTGGAGCAAGACCGTCAGAGCCAGCATGAGCCCCAGATCCCAAAGTAGAATCATAGTCGAATGACAAAGTCATCAACCGGTGATCAGACCCAAGGGAGAGATCAGATTCTACTGCGACTTGAGCACCACGCATATTCCACGAGGAAATATTTGTAATGAACAAATCGATGATACTACTCATTTCCATACCACGTCGAAACGTTGTAAAGGTGGGCACACCACGACAAAGAGTAGTATTCAGCACAGCCAGGTCTCGTTGTTCAAGCCATGCACGCATAGCAAGACCACGCGAGTTGGTAGCGGAATCACCAGTGAAATCACCAAAGCGAGCATTAAAGTCACCACAGAGGATAGAGTCAGAGTTGAGAGGAATTGAGGAGAGAGCGGATAGCACCAGCTCATTAGAGAGG